>NC_057750.1:1407893-1446022 GCF_004010195.1 Chiloscyllium plagiosum
GGGCTGTTTTCCCTGGAGCATCAGAGGCTGAGGGGTGACCTTATAGAGGTTTACAAAATTATGAGGGGCATGGATAGGATAAATAGACAAAGTCTTTTCCCTGGGGTGGGGGAGTCCAGAACTATAGGGAACAGGTTTTGCATGAGAGGGGAAACATATAAAAGAGACCTAAGGAGCAACATTTTCACACAGAGGGTGGTACGTGTATGGAATGAGCTGCCAGAGGATGTGGTGGAGGTTGGTACAATTGCAATATTTAAGAGGCATTTGGATGGGTATATGAATAGGAAGGGTTTGGAGGGATATGGGCCGGGTGCTGGCAGGTCGGCATGGACGGGTTGGACCGAAGGGTCTGTTTCCATGCTGTACATCTCTATGACTTTGTGTCAAGATATGGGAACAGCTGAAAAGGAGTAGGTCATTCGGCTCTTTAAGCCTGTTCTGCAATTCATGGGAAATGCAGGGTCACAGAGATAGACTGGGTCCTGGTCGGATGTTCTTTGGAGGGGCGGTGTGGACTCAATGGGTTGAATGGCCTGCGTCCATACTGTAGGGATTCTGTGATTCATTCTGATCAGGGCTGACCATTCAGAATCTGATACATTACAATCAGATCACCCCCTCACTCTCTAACTCCTAGTGGGGACAGGCCCAGTCTGTCCAATCTTTCCCCATCAAACAACCCCCACCTTCTAGAGATCAATCCAGTAAACCCCCTCTGAACCACCGCCAGTGCATTTATATAAGGAGACCAAAATTGCATGCAGTGTTTGAGATATGGTCTCACCAATACCCTGTGGAACTGAAGGATAACATCCACACTTTAACATTCAATGCTTCTTGTGACACAGGATAGCATTCCATTAGCCTTCTTTATCACTTGCTGTACTAGGTAACTAATGTTTTGTGATTCACTCCCTAGATCCCTTTGTGATCAGAATTCTGAAGTCGTTCCCCATTTATATAATATTCTGCTTTTTTATTCTTTCTGCCAGAAGTGATTAACTTCACATTTTCGAACATTATACTCTATCTGCCTAATTTTCGTTCACACCCTAAACCTATCTATATCATCGGCACCATTGCTATGGAATTGTAACCACACACTATCTCTGTGTCACACCCCTTCCATGTAAATGATGCCTCAGAGAGTAAGGGATAGAGTAAGTCAGGAGGAGATGTTTCCTGACTGGCAGGAAACACAGAGTGCTGGAGAAACTCAGCAGGTCTGACAGCATCTGTGGAGAGAGAAACAGCATGAAGTGAAGCACATGGTCAGGTTTTGCAAACCTTCACTCTTTTGTTAACGTTGCTGCTAACATGTTCGTGTGCAATGTTTGGGGGCGATTGGCTGTCTAAGACAAAGAGTCCTGACTCTTCATTCAGGGCAGTTTCGGTTCCCCTTGGCTGCTGTTTGCTCTCCGCTCTCTGGGGACTTGGCTCTTTGTTTCTGTCTCATTTTCCCAAAATGTAAACACATGGAGAGGCCCAGGCCAGGCCACACCATTGAGTGAAGGGCAGGGGATGGCTCTCCATGGCTCCTACACCCCCCACCCCCGACCGCCGCAATGCTGAGTCCCTCAGTCAGGCACTAATCAGATGGCCAAGTGGTGACCCCCACCCATCCAGGACCCAGCCCACCTCGAGGGAAGATGTTAAACCGACCCTCTTATAATATAGCAAAGAGAGTGGCCATTCAGCCCAAGATTCCTGCTCTCCTGAGTTCTGAGAAGGTACACTGGACCTGAAACATTAATTCTAATTTCTCTCCACAGGCGATCCCAGACCTGCTGAGCTTTTCTAGAAATTTCTAGTTCTGTTCCCACTCTCACACTGTGTCTGTGACTCCCATTGGCTCTCACATTGTGTCTGCGACTCCCATTGACTCTCACACTGTGTCTGTGACTCTTATTGGCTCTCACATTGTGTCTGCGACTCCCATTGACTCTCACACTGTGTCTGCGACTCCCATTGGCTCTCACACTGTGTCTGTGACTCCCATTGACTCTCACACTGTGTCTGTGACTCCCATCGGCTCTCACACTGTGTCTGTGACTCCCATTGGCTCTCACACTGTGTCTGTGATTCTTATTGGCTCTCACACTGTGTCTGTGACTCCCATTGGCTCTCACACTGTGTCTGTGACTCCCATTGGCTCTCACACTATGTCTGCGACTCCCATTGGCTCTCACACTATGTCTGCGACTCCCATTGGCTCTCACACTGTGTCTGTGACTCCCATTGGCTCTCACACTATGTCTGCGACTCCCATTGGCTCTCACGCTGTGTCTGCAACACCTATTGGCTCTCACACTGCATCTATGACTCCCATTGGCTCTCACACTGTGTCAGCGATTCCCATTGGCTCTCACTCTGTGTCTGCGGCTCCAATTGGCTCTTACACTGTGTCCTCTGCGACTCCCATTGCCTCTCACACTGTTTCTGTGGCTCCTATTGGCTCTCACACTGTGTCTTTGACTCCCATTGGTTGACAATGCAAAAGCACGGCCAACGTTTCAGGTGCAGCACTTTCTGCTTAAAAACTTGAGTTCATTTTCAAGGCTTTTCACAAAGCAGAGATGGGGTGGGTTGGGGGGTCATTTCTGATTGAGATACACAAATGCCTGAGGGGCATAGACAGGATACGTAGGGAGAAACCTTTCCCCTTTGTAGAGGGATCAGTAACCAGGAGGCATGCTTTATGATAAAGGGTTTAGGAGGGGAACTGAGGAAAAGATATTTCACTCAAAGGCTGGTGAGAATCTGGAGCTCACTGCCTAAGAGGGTGGGAGAGGCAGGAACCCTTCTCACACTGAAGAAAGATTTTGATGAGCAGTTGAGACGCTGTAGTTCACAAGGCTAAGGGTCAAATGCTGGAGAATTGGATTATGTTGGATAGATGGTTGATGACCAGGACAGATACGATGGGCTGATGGGCCTTTCACGTCTTGTAAATGCGCTATGACTTTATGATCAATTAATCCCACTCCTTTTCACTTTCCCTTAATACCCCAGTAACATTCCCTTTCAACTATTTTCCCAATTTCTCCATTTGAAAAGTAAAACTGATTTGGATTCCATTGCTGTCTCGGTCTGTGCATTACAACCGAATGCAAATTTCTTTCTGGCTGTTAACTCCTGTCGAACCCATGCCCTGGCCTCCCTGTCTGCTGCTCACAGTATTGGTTCAGACATCTATTGTCAGACATTAATCTCAATCTTCCCAATCCCTGCAGTATTCATCATAACACACTTTTGAGTGCCCAAAATATCTGAGTCAACGTGTTCTTGCAGTCAGCTTTATTTCTCCATCTGCCATCCTCTCTTTCTCAATTGATGTAAGGTCATCCCATCAACTCCTGTGATGTTTAATTCAAGCCAGCCTGTGGAACGCAATTGGATTTATTCCACCTGAATGTTAGCTGTGATTCTGCTCAACACCAGACTCTGTAAGAGAGCTGAGATAATGGAACTTTGCAACACTCACCCTCTAACCAGACAAAAGAGGGCTGACTATCCTCCATGTGGGCTTGGATTGTGTTGGATAGGTGCTGGAGAATTTATTTAATAATCTCAAGCCCAAAGCCATCCACCTCCAAAACACCTACTTGTTGTTTCAACAGGTAATGTGGAGGTGCCGGTGCTGGACTGGGGTGGACAATGTCAGAAGGCACACAACACCAGATTGTAGTCCAACAGGTTTAATTGAAATCACATACTTTCAGAGCGCTGCCCCTTCATCTGGTGGAGTGATAGACTTGTGTTTGCAGATGCATTCTATTTTGTTCAAAAAGTTCATAATGTGTAGGCAGTCAGTCCATGTGACAGCTTATAAATTCCTACTTTGGAAATAGAACCAGTCTGACTCAAAACTGGGATACAGTCAGATTCCAACCTCACACCTTTAATGCATTGTCTGAGCTGAAGCATCACCTTTTTTTAATAAAACCTTAAGCTATCTTGGGAATGTGACTGGAAAGAAGTTCTGGGATTTACATATTAATGAACTGAAACCTGCAACCCATTCTCAGTGATTAAAGACTTAGCAGCAATCTAGGTTTGTTCAATACATCCCATCAGTTGTAGGATACTTTGATCTTTTACGATAAATTCTGTGTCCTATGATCCTGCCCCACTAACTACCTGATGATGGGGCAGCATTCCAAAAGCTCGTACTTCCAAATAAACCTGTCAGACGATAACCTGGCGTCGTGTGACTTCTGACTTGGTTTCAACAGATCTAGGATGAGGAGGAGGTCATGCAACCCCTCAACTCTGTTTGCCTCTATTTAACTTCCACCCAGCAGGTTAAAGGGAGGTGAGAACCAATGTTTAGAAGAGGTGAGTAGAGCTGGTTTGTGATGCAGAGTGACACCAACAGAGTGGGTTCGATTCCCACACAAACTAAGGTTACCATGAAGGGCTCTCCCTCCCAACCTCTCCTCTCACCTAAGGCACGGTGACCCTCAGGTCAAACCATCGCCAGTCATTTCTCTCGGATGAGAGAGCGGCCCCATGGTCTGGAAGGACAGTGGTGACTTGACCTTTCCCTCAGTCGAGCAAAACTGCCTCTGTTGACAAAAGCTGTGAGAACCAGAGGGGCATTGATAGAAGTTGATTGGCGAAAGGGCAACATGAGCAGTGAGACTTTTTGACTCAGTGAGTCATTTGGATCCGGAATGACGCTGCCTGGGAGGATACCTGAGGAAGATTTAATTCTGTATTTCAAAAGGGGATTGGATAATCCTCGAAAGGTCAACCTTTGATGGGCTATGGAGAAAAGGCTGGGTGTGGGGGTGGTGGATTTGGGATTTGCTGAGTTGCTGAGCGGGCAAGGCCTCAATGGGCAGAAAGGCCTGCTGTGCTCTAACAATGATGACAAGGAGTATGGAGTTTGCTTTCAGTGCTGGCCTCATGTTATGAGATGGCTGGAGCTAATGTCTGCGTCTGTGTGAGCGTTTGTGCGTGTTGCTGCATTTCCAACATTCCGAAGGATGGGAATTGTTCCGAAAAATGATGGTGTCATAGCTTCTGGAAAAGTTCTTTTAAAATCTGTCTGCAGCAACCAACATTCCCACCCTCGGAACAACTCATTGCTTCCGTATGATCGAAAGAAAATACTGCGGGTGCTGGAAATCTGACCGAGTAGGACAGAATGTTGGAGAAACTCAGCAAGTCTGGCAGCATTTGTGTCGAGAGCAACAGAGTTAATTGATCAGGTATAGCTTGACTCTCCTTCAGCATCAGTTCCTTCAAACTTTTGATTTTGCTTTCACCTAATGCCCAACTTGAAATAAAGTTGTGAATAAAGGCAGATTTAGGGTGACGTGGTGGCTCAGTGGCTAGCACTGCTGACTACGGTGCTAGGGACCTGGGTTCGATTCCCCTCCTCGGGCATTTGTCTGCGTGAAGTTTGCACATTCTCCCTGTGTCTATGTGGGTTTCCTCCCACATTCCAAAAGATGTGCAGGTTAGTTGATTTGACTGTGTTAAATTGCCCATAGTGTTAGGTGCATTAGTCAGGGGAAAATGGGTCTTGTTGGGTTGCTATTCAGTGTGGGCTTGTTGGGCTGAAGGGCCCTGTTTCCACACTGTATGGAATCTAATCTAATTTGATCCAAACTAGGTCTCAGAATTGGCACACGATACATCTCATTCAGTGTGTTTTTGTGAGGTTCACAAGGTATCATTGAATAGCTTAGTGCTCTTGGATCTGGAGTTGATAGTTTTAGGGAACTGGGGGGATTTTCTTCCTGTTGGGTTGGGAAAACACAGCAGAGTCGAAAGTGTGGTGCTAGATAAACACAGCAGGTCAGGCAGCATCCGAGGAGCAGGAGTATCAACGTTTCAGGTATCAGTCCTTCACCAGGAATGTGCCCGAAACATTGATTCTCCTGCTCCTCGGATGCTGTTTGACCTGCTGTGTTTTTCCAGTGCCATACCTTTCAACTCTGACTCTCCAACATCTGCAGTCCTCACTTTCACCTGTGAATGCAGAAACCTAGTTAACGTTCTGGGACCTAGGTTCGAATCCCACCCACGGCAGATGATGGAATTTGAAATCATTAAATACCTGGAATTAATGATGACATTGAATTCATTGTTGATTGTCAGAAAAACCCACCTGGGTCACTAATGTCCTTTAGGGAAGGAAACTGCCATCCTTACCTGGTCTGGCCTACATGTGAATCCAGATGCATAGCAATGGGGTTGACTCTTAACTGCCCTCTGGGCAATAAGGGATGGGCAATAAATGCTGCCCAGCCAGAGACACCCTCATCCCGTGAGTGAATAAGAATAAATGAAATGGTCCACTGGTTTATCTATATCCAAGAAACTCATTTACAGAAACTGCCATCCTTACCTGGTCTGCCCTACATGTGAATCCAGATGCATAGCAATGGGGTTGACTCTTAACTGCCCTCTGGGCAATAAGGAATGGGCAATAAATGCTGCCCAGCCAGAGACACCCTCATCCCGTGAGTGAATAAGAATAAATGAAATGGTCCACTGGTTTATCTATATCCAAGAAACTCATTTACAGCAGGTGAGGGAGCTGGAGGTCAGTGTTAACGTTAACAGTTAATGGTTCCAATCTTGTCAGAGCTGGACTGGAATTCAAAACATTAACTGTTTCTCTCTCCACAGACACTGCCAGACCTACTGAGTTTCTTCAGCAATTCCTGTTTTTTTTTGATTTCCAACATCCGCGATTCACTGTTTTATTTCAGTGGCGTGCAGAATTGGACCTGGAAATGTTTCTTGTTGCTTCCATAGAACATAGAACATTCCAGCACAGTACAGGCTCTTTGGCTCTCGATGTTGTGCCGACCTGTGGAACCAATCTGAAGCCCATCTAACCTACACTATTCCATTTTCATCCATGTGCCTATTCAATGACCATTTAAATACCTTTAAGGTTGGCGAGTTTACTACTGTTTCAGGCAGGGCGTTCCATGCCCCTACTACTCTCTGAGTAAAGAAACCACCTCTGACATCTGTCCTATATCTATCACCCCTCAACTTAAAGCTATGTCCCCTCGTGCTCGCCTTCACCATCCAAGGGGAAAGGCTCTCACAGTCCACTGTCCACCCGATCTAACCCTCTGATTATCTTGTACGTCTCAATTAAGTCACCTCTCAACCTTCTTCTCTCGAATGAAAACAGCCTCAAGTCCCTCAGCCTTTCCTCATAAGACCTTCCCTCCATAGCAGGCAACATCCTGGTAAATCTCCTCACCTCGTGGCTCCAAAACCCAATCCTTCTACCAATAAAAGCTAACACACTGTATGCCTTCTTAACAACCCTATCAACCCTGGGGGGCAACTTTCAGGAATCTAAGCACATGGACACCCTGAGATCTCTCTGCTCATCCACACTGCCAAGAATCTTACCAATAGCCCAGTACTCTGCATTCCTGATACTCCTTCCAAAGTGAATCACCTCACACTTTTTTGCAGTAAACTCCACTTGCCACCTCTCAGCCCAGCTCTGCAGCTTATCTAGGTCCCTCTGTAACCTGCAAAATCCTTCGTCACTATCCACAACTCCACCGACCTTAGTGTCACCCGCAAATTTACTAACCCATCCTTCTAGGCCCTCTTCCAGGTCATTTATCAAAATGATAAACAGCAGTGGACCCAAAACAGACCCATGTGGTACACCACTAGTAACTGAACTTCAGGATGAACATTTCCCACCAACCACCACCCTCTGTCTTCTTTCAGCTAGCCAATTTCTGATCCAAACCGCTAAATCACCCTCAATCCCATGCCTCTGTCTTTTGTGCAATAGCCCACCGTAGGGAACCTTTTCAAACGCCTTACTGAAATCCATATACACCACATTAATCGCTTTACCCTCATCCATCTGTTTGGTCACCTTCTCAAAGAACTCAATAATGTTTGTGAGGCATGACCTACCCTTCACAAAACCGTGTTGACTATCGCGAATCAACTTATTCCTCTCTAGGTGATTGTAAATCCTATCTCCTTTAACCTTTTCCAACACTTTACCAACAACCAAAGTAACACTCACTGGTCTATAATTACTAGGGTTGTCTCTACTCCCCTTCTCGAACAAGGGAACAACTTGCTATCCGCCAGTCTTATGGCACCACTCTTGTAGACAATGACAACATAAAGATCAAAGCCAAAGGCTCTACAATCTCCTCCCTGGCTTCCCAGAGAATCATAGGATAAATCCCATCCGGTCCAGGAGACTTTCTATTTTCACACTTCCCAGAATTGCTAACATCACCTCCTTGTGAACGTCAATCCCATCCAGTCTCTCGCCTGTATATGTGAGTAATTCAACCCTGAAGAGAGTGATGCTGATGTGAAAGGGAGGGATGGGTGGGTAGGATTAGAGAGTAACTGCATGTCCAGTACTGGGGGTGGGGTCATTGCCAGTGTGAGCAATACTCGCACCTCTGAGTCAGCAGATTTCTCAATCAGGTCCCACTCCATAGACTACGCTGATAGTTCAATGCAGTACTGAAGGAGTGCTGCACTGCCACAGGTATCAGTCTTTTAGATGAACCATTAAAACTGAAGCTGCCTCTCCTTTCTCAGGTGAATCTTGAAGGATCAGAGTACACTATTTCAACAAAATGCAGGTGAAGTCACATTGTTTATCAGTTAAATATTTATCCCTCAATTTCAAAAACTGGTCTCCCTGCTTTGGGAAGGATGTTGTGAAGCTTGATAGGGTGTAGAAAATATTTACAAGGATGGTGCCAGAGTTGGAGGGTTTGAGCTGTAGGGAGAGACTGAATAGGCTGGGGCTGTTTTCCATGGAGCGTCGGAGGCTGAGGGGTGACCTTATAGACGTTTATAAAATCATGAGAGGCATGGATAGGGAAAATAGACATGATATATTTCCTGGGGGAGTCCAGAATTAGAGGGCATAGGTTTAAAGTGAGAGGGGAAAGATATTAAAGGAACCTAAGAGCAACTTTTTCACGCAGAGGGTGGCATTTGTATGGAATGAGCTGCCAGAGAAAGTGGTGGAGGCTGGTACAATTGCAATATTTAAAAGGCATCTGGATGGGTATATGAATAGGAAGGGTTTAGAGGGATATGGGCCAAATGCCGACAAATGAGACTAGATTAATTTAAGATATCTGGTCAGCATATATGAGTTGGACCGAATGATCTGTTTCTGCGCCTACAGCTCTATAATTCCATAAACCAGATGATCTGCTCACCGCCTGGTTGTTTCTAATAGGACATTGCTGTTTGCAAGTTGGCTGCAGCATTTCTGACAGAACAATCGCTGCTTTACAGAAACACTTCATTGGCTGCAAAACATTTTCAAGACTTTTGAAAGGCGCTACAGAAATGCACATTTTGCTTTGCTGCATCTCCTCTACAACAGCTTAAAATTCATCAAAATGTTAATTTTCGAGGCATGTGAGAGACTTGCTGGTTGAATTCTGATGAGCTGGAGCTTATTTTGGTAATCACATTAAATCAATGTGTTAAAGCATTAAGGTATGAAGCTTTGTGATTTCAGATACTTCAACACCATGCGGCCCGAGAAAAGAAATCTGCCAATTAACGCTGAAACATGCCAGATGTCTCATGTCTTGTTTAATTTTCTTAAATATATGATTGACTCTCTGTAACTGTTTCAGCCCCTCCACTGTGCCTGTTACAATTCACACTTTGTACATCATTCAAGGTAATGAATCCTTTATCATCTGGAAGGTGAAAGAAATATTTGTCTTAATGATCATGAAACATTTTATTAGAATTTACTGATAGTTTACCTTAACATGGTGAAACATTCCAGTACACTCATGGAATGAGCAATGCTTTAGACTGTTGTGTGAATATTGTGAAGGAAGTCTCACATAGTCTAGGAACAGACTACACCATCTGATCTGGATCCATTTAACAGTTTCATCAGTGTCTGCCATCCTTAGATAGTCAGAGATAGTTTTAATCAACCTGTTTAGTCATGTCATGACACACCTCTGAAGCAGGTGGGACTTGAACCCAGACATTCGAGCTCACAGGTAGGGGGCGGCACGGTGGCTCAGTGGCTAGCACTGCTGCCTCACAGCGCCAAGGACCCACGTTCGATCCCACCCTCGGGCAGCTGTCTGTGTGGAGTTCGCACATTGTCTACGTGGGTTTCCTCCCACAGTCTAAAGATGTGCAGGCTAGGGTGGGTTGGTCATGGAAAATTGCCCTTGGTGTTCAGAGATGTGTAGGTTAGGTGCATTGGTCAGGGGTGAATGTAGAATAATAGGGAATGGGTTTGGGTAGGATACTATTCGGAGGGTTGGTGTGGACCTGTTGGGCCGAAGGGCCTGTTTCCACACTGTAGCAATTCGACATAAAGCTACCACAAAGCCCTCCTGGGTTAGTCCTACGACACTGCAATTGCTGAATAATTCAAATAAACAATAATTTTTATTTATTTATTTCATTATAGTCATGTGTACCTAATTACAGTGAAACGTTTTGTATTGTGAGCAATACAGACAGATCATAGCAAACAAGGACATACAGATCACAGGGTGCTGAGACAGAGCGAGGAATACAGGGTTACAGCTGCACAGGAGGGGCACACAGCAAGATCAAGGTATTAAAACATGGGGTAAACTCTCCTGTTTAATTTAAAACCAGCAACACAGTAATCTGTAAAACTTTGAGTGGCCAAGAACTATGTAAAGTAAAAATTAACAACTTTATTTCTTAAAGTATAACAGAGAATAATTAACTCACAACTATGTACAAGTCCTTACTCTAACCTATCTTTTACCTTCCCTTCTATAATACTAGCCCAATAAAACTCCCAATTAAGATTTACAAAGCAACATTTCTTATTTCAAAACCAGGCAGCTTTTGGTTCTTCTGTTTGGATCTTCCTGTGTCTTCTTTTCTTCTTCATAGGGATTTCTGTGTCACAGGTTACTGATCAAAAAGGTACCTTTTAAGAGAGCTATTTTTCAAGCAGTCTGTTTACATGCTGGGCTTGGCAGTTCTCCTCTCAATTGTTCGATTTTCCCCACTCTTATACCCCCAAAGTATCAGATTGTGTCATTGGCTTTTCAGATTGTCAATATACTAAATTTAAACTGGATTGGAGTTTGGTATTTTTCAGGGTATAATTTAAACTGATTGACCAAATTCAAATTTGTTTTTGTCTCCAGGTAACAAGCTAGTCGAGTTGTTCGACCAAATGTTGCATTGTTACCTTATTGAGAACACTTGGTGCTGTGTCCGGTAGTTCTGCTGCTTTTAACTCTCTTAAAATACACCACATCTTCATAACACTTCCCCCCCTTAAGAAAAAAATGAATCATCATAATGAAAAGATGACTTCTTTCTTTCTCTACGTTTTAAACACATTATTCTAACATACTGATAACTTAAACATAAGTTCACCCTAACATCTTCCCATAATGTAAATAACATTAACTAAAGACAAATCTCATCTAAACCCTATCAGTTAAATTCGCGATAACGCATCTGAGATTACATTCTTCCGACCTGCAACATATACAATTTTTAAATTAAAACCTGTAATATAAGACTCCAATGAAATAATCTCATATTCTTATCTTTAAAACATTATAAGAATGTAAGCAGATTGTGATCCGTGTGCACAACCTTCTCCAACACATTGTTCATGACATACACATTAAAATGTTGTGAGGCCAGTACCAAACCCAATGGTTCCTTTTCGATTGTGGAGTATTTCCTCTGGTGGATGTTGAGCTTCTTCGAAAGTAACCAACTGGCAGTTCAATCCCATCCTCATCGTCCTGTAGGAGTACAGCTCCAACTCACTGGCATCATTGGCGACTTTAAAAGGGTTTGAAAAGTTTGGTGTAGCTAAAGCTGGTTTGGTGGTTAATATCGATTTCAAATGATCGAAAGCCTCCTGGCGTTGTCCTGTCCACCGAAACTTTGTGTTCTTCTTCAGCAAATCAGTTCACGATGCTACTACACTGCTGAAGGTTTGAACAAATGTCCAATAGAATCCACTGAGTCCTCAGAATAGAAGCACCTCTTTCTTTGAGGTTGTTCGTGGAAATTCCTCGATGGCCTTTGTCTTTGCGTTCCGAGAGGTCAACCTTCCATGGCAGATGTTATGTCCAAAGAACGTCACCTCTGCTTTCATGAATTCCATTTTATTTAAGTTTATCACCAGTTTTGCGTCTTGTAGTCATTCAAAGAGCTCTGCCAACTGTACCATGTGATCTTTCCAGGACTTACTAAAGATCACTACATCATCCAAACAGACTGCCCAGTTTGTTAACCCAGCCACAACTCTGTTCATGAGGCTTTGGAATGTGCTGGGTGCATTCTTCATTCCAAAGGGCATCACTTTAATCTGATACAGCCCATTTGGGATTACAAACACAGAAATTTATTTCGCAGTCTCTGATAAAGGTACCTGCCAGTAACCATGTATTAAGTCCAACTTGGTGATGTAATTGGCTTGTCTGACTTTCTCGATATAGTCCTCCAATCTAGGAATTGGATAGGAGTCCAATTTTGTAATGGTGTCGACCTTATGATAATCCACGCAGAATCGTTGAGTCCCATCCGGTTTGGGAACTAAGACGATCACCGAACTCCACTCGCTCTGGCTTGTTTCGATAATGTCCTTATCGAGCATAGCCTCCACCTCTATCTGGACCTGTCTGGCTTTGAGAGGATTAGGTCGATAGGGGTGTTGGTTTATCAGAGCAGTATTCCCTACGTCTACTTCATGGACAATAGCATTCATCCTTCCCATCTGATTCTTACATATGTCCTTGCACTGCAGTAACAAATCTTTCAACTGCATTCTGTGTCCCTGAGACAGATTGCTTACTAACCTATCCCACTCCTCAAGGACTTCTTCATTTTTTAATCTATTTTGAGGCACCTCAAACTGCACATCATCTGGATTTGATTCCTCACTCTGTGGGGCAGTAACTAACACCTATTTCTCTGTCCATTCTCTCTAGTGTAATACGGTTTCAACATGTTCACATTACATTCCCAATATCTTTGTTTTCTATCTGGCATCTTTACCAGATAGTTTACCTGACTCAACTTTTTCTCAATTTGATAGGGACCACTAAACTTGGCTTTGAAGGGATCGCCTATCACTGGTAACAGGACTAACACATCATCCTCTCGGGAAAATGTCCAAGTCTCAGACCTTTTATCTGGCACCTGCTTCATTCTACACTGTGCTCTCTTTAGGTGCTGTTTAGCTAACTCACCTACCTGATTTGTACTGTCCCTCACCTCCGACGTATAATTTCAGTGTGAGATCTCCAACTTTGGTCCTGTCAATTTTTCTTTAATTAATTTCAAAGGGCCTTTCACTTCCTGCCCGAATATTAACTCAAAGGGAGTAAACTGAGTAGAATCATTTGGGGCATCTCTAATGGCAAGCAATATGAATGGGATATTTTATCCCATCATTCGGGTAATCCTGACAGTATGCTGGCAACATGGTCTTCAAGGTCTGATACCACCTTTCTAAAGGTCCCTGGGATTCAGGATGATACACACTGGATTTAAAGTGCTGTATATCTAAGAAATCCATAACCTCCTTAAACAGCCTAGCAGTAACATTTGACCTTTGGTCAGACTAATCTCTCTGGGTAGCCGATACTGTGTAAAGAAAGCTACTAACTCCTCTACCACCCTTTTTGCCTTGATACTCCGTAATGGAATTGTCTCCGGAAATCTGGGAGACCCATCCGTTATGGTTAACAAATACTGGTTCCCATTTTTAGATCTCAGGAGGGGGCCCACACAATCAATTATAACCCGTGTGAAAAGTTCTTCAAATGCAGGAATTAGCAACAAAGGTACTGGTTTTATTACCGCCTGTGGCTTACCCACCATTTGGCATTTAAGACACGTACGGCAAAAGTTAACCACATCCTTGTGCAGTCCAGGCCAATAAAAATATTTTGGTACTTTTGCCTGAGTCTTTCATACCCCTCAGTGACCTCCTACAGGGAGTTCATGTGCTACCCCTAACACTTCCTGTCTGTATGCTCCTGGCAACACAATCTGATGCATTTCGGCCCATTTCTCCTCTGCACCAACCTGCCGTGGTCTCCATTTCAGTCTTAGGATTTTATCTTTCAGTTAATAACCCTCCAGAATATTCTTTGCTTCCTTTTTGGAGTGCGCATCCACACTTTTTTTATCATCTTGTCTTGCTCTTGAAATCTCTTAGCCTTTCAGGAGAAAACACTTCTGACTGACCCTCTGCGTGTTCAGGTTTTTCCTGCACCATTACATCAAACAGGGTATCTGCTAAGTGAACCTCAACTCCTTCATCTTTCTCTTTACTTTTCGCTTTGTGCTGTGACTCATAAGCACTTAAAATAGCCTGTTTGACCTCTTCATAATCTCGATACCTCATCTGACAGCGTGGCAAATACCTCTGCCTACCAGTTTAGTCTGGCCTAGCATTACGCATAAATTCTCAGACCACTCTATCTGCCGAGCCAATTTTTCAAATGAATAAAGGAAGGCTTCAGTACCTTTCTCATCAAAATGTGGCAGAGTTTTCACATATTTATATGTATATATCACTACCATCTCTTTCAATCTCCATCCTGTTAACTTGACTTTGCTTTTGTAGTCGCAACTTCTCAAGTTCAAATTCTCTCTGCTTTTGTCTCTCCCTTTCTTCTCTCTCTCTTTGCTCAGCTAAGAACCTTATTCCTCTCTCTCTTTCCCCCCTCTCTCTCTCTTCTGTCTCTCTTTCTCTTTCTTCTCCCTCTCTTTCCCTTTCTCTCACCCTCTCTCTCTCTTCTCTTTGTTTATCTTTGAACTCCATTTTCCTCAGTTGTAATTTAAGTGTTTCTACCACGACCGCATTGTCTGTTTCACTGATATACCTAAGTGTATGAGTAACCCCTTTACAATTGCAGCTTTACTTTTGTCCTTGGTTAAATCCAAACCTAACTTCTTTGCTAATTCTAATAGGTTAGATTAGATTCCCTACAGTGTGGAAACAGGCCCTTCAGCCCAACAAGTCCACACGACCCTCTGAAGAGTAACCCACCCAGACCCATTTCCCTCTGACTAATGCATCTAACACTACGGGCAATTTAGCATGGCCAATTTACCTAACCTGCACATCTTTGGACTGTGGGAGGAAACCAGAGGAAACCCACGCAGACACGGAGAGAATGTGCAAACTCCAGGCTGGAATCGAACATGGGACTCTGGTGCTGTAAGGCAGCAGTGCTAACCACTGGGCCATCTTTTTCTTTCCTTCTAAACTTTCTTGGCAAATTTGAGAATCACCTTCAAATCCCACAACCTCTAGCAATTTTATGAGCCATTTTTCTCACTTTTAATTTAATCAACCACAAGTCACCGAAATTAAACAAATTGTCTCACCTACATTGTTTTTAAAGATCGAAGACACTAACCTGCAAGAGTTTAAATCTGCTGGGACTTTTTATACCCCTAAATCTATTCAAATTTGTCTAAACAAGTTCACATTACAGACCTGAGCCCCCAAACTGTTATGACATGGGGTAAACCCTCCTGCTTAATTTAAAACCAGCAACACAGAAGAGATTTATCCCGTGCAGTAATCTGTAAAAAATTGAATGGCCAAGAATTATGTAAAGATTAATAACTTTATTTCTTAAAGTATAACAGAGAATAATTAATGAACGACTATGTACAAGTCCTTACTCTAACCTATCTTTTACCCTCCCTTCTATAATACTAGTCCAATAAAACTCCCAATTAAGATTTACAAAACAACACTTTTTATTTCAAAATCAGGCAGCTTTCAGTTCTTCTGTTTGGATCTTCCTGTGTCTTCTTTTCTTCATATTGATTCCTATGTCACAGGTTATTGATCAAAAAGGTACATTTTAAGAGAGCTATTTTTCAAGCAGTCTGTTTACATGCTGGGCTTGGCAGTTCTCCTCTCAACTGTACAATCTTCCACAGTCTCATACTCCCCAAAGGATCAGATTGTGCCATTGGCTTTTCAGATTGTCAATATACTAAATTCAAACTGGATTGAAGTTTGGTATTTTTCAGGGTATAATTTAAACTGATTGACCAAATTCAAATTTGTTTTTGTCTCCAGGTAACAAGCTAATCGAGTTGTTCGACCAAATGTTACCTTATTGAGAACACTTGGTGCTGTGTCCGGTAGTTCTGCTGCTTTTAACTCTCTTAAAGTACACCCACATCTTCATAACAAAGGTTATTTGAAGTTAGAGAGATGTTCTGAGAGACAAGTGAAGCTTTCTGAAGAAGGGTCACCGGTCTGAAAATATTAATTCTGCTTTCTCTTTCCACAGATGCTGCCAGCCTCACTGAATTTCTCCAGCAATTTTTGTTTTTGTTTCAGATCTCCAACATCTGCAGTTCTTTGTTTAATTTAGGTGATGCTTTGTTCTGAATTTTAAGGTTCATTTCCATCAAAAATCATTTAAACTGGAATCAAGACAAAACCCTTGCTGCTAATTGCAGTTATAGTTAGCTCTGCTATAATGTAATGGTTGTGTTCTTGTGCATTATAGAAAAATCACACTTTAGGAACAGCGCCTAAAGTGTGGGTGAGGTAATTGTGTTACATGAGACATGTTGGAATCAGGTTGATTAAAGGCCCTCTTCCCAGCACGGTGCTGTGGACTCTGTAACTCATTGGCGATGGGCTGTTGCAAGCCCTTCTTCGTTATTTAAAAAATCTTTCACTGTTGTTGTGGTTCAACGTCAGACCCACGCCCCATATCTTTGAGGATTTGGAACAGAGGGGTGTGGACTTGTCCTGCGGCTGTGTAACATTGCACTTAGAAGTGATATCTTCAAACCAGACCATTCAGGATTAATAGTTAAAAGTTAATTGGAGATGACAATGAGCCATTGAAATAAAGTGGAGAAGTACATGAGAATAGGCCTGGTGTAAGGAAACCAGCCTGTTTTGGCTGGGAACTACATAACCTCAACTGTCCCTGGGAACCATTCGTTAAAGGGAGTTAACACAGAGCCACCTGGAGATGTTTTCAACTTATGTTTTGCACAATGGAATTCTGGACAAGTACTGAAAGTGTTAGGAAACAGAGATTCACCATGTAAAGTTAGATTCAAAATAGTATTAATGAGAACAAAAGAACATAGGGACTCGGACCAGGAGTAGGCCATCTGGCCCCTTGTGCCTGCTCCCCCATTTCATACGATCATGGCTGATCTTTTCATGCCCTCAGCTCCACTTACCTGCTTGCTCAGTATAATCCTTAACTCTTCTGCTGGTCAAACATCTCTCGATCTTTGCCTTAAAACCATTCAGTAAGGTCACCTCAGCTGTTTCACTGGGCAGGGAGCTCCACAGACCCAAAACCCTCTGGGTGAAGAGGTTCTTCCTCAACTCCATTTGGGGCGGCACGGTGGCACAGTGGTTAGCACTGCTGCCTCACAGCACCAGAGACCCCCTGAGTTTGAGTTTCACCCGCAGTGGAAACAGCCTCCCTGCTTCTCTCTTATCTATTCCCTTCATCATTTTACACGTTTCTGTAATATCCCCCTCACTCTTCTAAATTCCAAGAGTAAAATCCCAGTCTACTCAGTCTCTCCTCATAAACCAACTGCCTCAACTCCGGAATTGACCCAGTGAGCCTCCGCTACACCCCCTCCAGTGCTTTAACATCAGAGACTTTGCTCCATTCATGGGATTTCTCACCATCAGGCTGGGGTTGGCAAGACCAGTGCCAGGAATCAGAGAGAGCTCCGACTGCTGCTATCACCAAAGTATCCAACGGATAGACAGCAGTGTGGACTCACCTGTTTAATAATAGTGTATTAACATCGTAGCTATGTCTCAACTATAGATATTAAGTAGATTCAGCTAATCAAATTACTTCATATTAATGTGCATGTGTCTTCTTGTATTAATGTTGATTGGACCTTAAAGAACCTGAAAATTAAAAGGGTTCAGAAAAGATTTACAAGGTTCTGGATGTAGGTTTGCTCACTGAGCTGGAAAGTTCATTTCCAGACGTTTCATCATCCTGCTAGGTAACATCTTCAGTGGACTTCAGGTGAAGCAGTGTACATGATTCCTGCTTTCTATTTATATGTTTGGGCTTCTTTGGGTTGGTGATGTTATTTCCTGTGGCGATGTCATTTCCTGTTCTTTTTCTCAGGGGCGTGGTAGATGGGGTCTAACTCAAAACTCGCTAATTTACAAGGATGTTACCAGGGTTGGAGAGTTTGAGCTATAGGGAGAGACTGAACAGACTGGGGTTGTTTTCCCTAGAGCATCAGAGGCTGAGGGGTGACTTTATAGAGGTTTATAAAACCATGAGAGGTATGGATAGGGTAAATAGACAAAGTCTTTTCCCTGGGGTGGGGGAGTCCAGAACTAGAGGGCATAAGTTTAGCGTGAGAGGAGAAAGATATAAAAGGGACCTAAGGGGCAACGTTTTCACGCAGAGGGTGCTACGTGTGTGGAATGAGCTGCCAGAGGAAGTGGTGGAGGCTGGTAAAATTATAATATTTAAAAGGGATCTGGATGGGTATATGATAGGAAAGAATTTAAAGGGATATGGGCCAAATGCTGACAAATGGGACTAGATTGGGTTGGGATATCTGGTCGGCAAGGACAAGTTGGAGCAAAGAGCCTGTTTCCATGCTGTACAGCTCTATGGCTCTCTGACTCAGTGACTCTATGGTTCTATGGCTCTAGAACCTGGTGGGTAATTTCAGCCTGAAGATACAGTCTGGTAACGATGACCATAGGCAGCTGTCTGTGGAGGGGATAACGTTTGTCGATCATCAGCTCCTGTTCCACAGTTCCGTTCATGCAGAGGTCTCTTAGGAGAAATAGAAACCAGAATCATTGAGAATCTTGGAAGGAAAATAAAAGTCTGCACGAGATATGGTGTTAAGTTAGTAGGACCTAACCCAATTGTGGTATTATTCTTTCCGCTAGTAACTGAGAGTTTAAAGTTGCTGGTTCAAACTAAATTCACACTAACATGTTCATGGATCGTATTTGATACTTTCTTTATTGTCATGTCCCAGGAGCTGTAGCCTTGTTTTACATTGAGGTTAACTAATATTTTGCAAACAATTATTTGGCGGGTTCATACTGCACAAAACTCAGCAATAAACTGTTCCCAGTGGATGGTGGAAATAATGAGAATTTAATTACGAAAGCTTAACAAAAATATTCTCACCAACAGGCAAGGAATCAGATTGCTTTTTATTCCCTATTTTTGTTAAATCCCTGTTGCAGAATTCCGAGTCCTTGACTTTCAAGTCACCCTGAGCATTCAGCCTTTAACAAAGAACCTGCTTACCCCCCAGGT
Source organism: Chiloscyllium plagiosum (assembly GCF_004010195.1). Classification (NCBI taxonomy): domain Eukaryota; kingdom Metazoa; phylum Chordata; class Chondrichthyes; order Orectolobiformes; family Hemiscylliidae; genus Chiloscyllium; species Chiloscyllium plagiosum. Next base: position 1,427,216 of record NC_057750.1, read on the forward strand.
GTGGTACCTTTGAATTCTTCATGTTTCTACGCTCGGGTAACATCTTAAACAGAGAGTCCACGTGATTGCTCTGTTCAAGCTTCATAACATGTGGATTCTCCTCAGCCTCATTACGTGCCCAGATTCTAAGGGCTACATCAAATGAGACGTAAAATTTACATCCCACCTGCCTTTCCAAATCAATGTGAAAGATCCAGTCGCCCTACTTTAGAGGGAGATACAGAGACCCAGGAGGGCAGGTGTGTTGTTCCTAGAAAGGGAGGGGTGGGGGGTGCGCGGTGGGGTGAAGTGTCTGAGGTTGTGAAGGTGCAATCCAAATGCAAGCCTTTCTCTTCAATTCTTCCTCCACACAAAACCAGGATGCAGTTTGTTTGTAATCCAACAACCAAAATCAGAAAGAGTTTATTGAAAGACAATTCAGGGAAATGGATCAAGATCAGTCTGTCCAGTCATCAACTCGCTGCTGAGTACGGTCAACATGCCAGAGCTCCGAGGGAGCTTTACTCTGTACGTAACCCCATGCTGTCCCTGTCCTGGAAGTATTTGATGAGGGACAGTGTAGAGGGAGCTTTACTCTGTATCTAACCCCATGCTGTCCCTGTCCTGGAAGTATTTGATGAGGGACAGTATAGAGGGAATCTTATTCTGTCTCTGACCTTGTGCTGTCCCTGCCCTGGAAGTATTTGATGAGGGACAGTATAGAGGGAATCTTATTCTGTCTCTGACCTTGTGCTGTCCCTGCCCTGGGAGTGTTTGATGGGAGGCCACAGTATAGAGGGAGCTTTACTCTGTATCTAACCCTGTCCTGTCCATGTCCTGGGAGTGTTTGATGGAAGGGACAGTGTAGAGGGAGCTTTATTCTGTATGTAACCCCGTGCCGTCCTTGTTCTGGGAGTGTTCGATGGGAACAGTGTTAAGGGAGCTTTCCCCTGTATGTAACCCCATGCTGTCCCTGTCCTGGGAGTGTTTGATGGGAGGATAGAGGATAGGGAGCTTTACTTTGTATGTAACCTCATGGTGTCCCTGGGAGTGTTTGAAGGGAGGGAACAGGATAAAGAATCAGTCAATCCCCTTTCAGTCTGAGAACTGAAAAGCTGATGCTCAATGCTGGATTGAATCACGGTCGATTCCCTGCAGCTGGTTTTACAGGATGCTGTGGAAATCAAGTTTCTTCAGCTTGTGACACTTGGAAATTACTGCACGTTTAGCAAGTCAAGCATTTCTTCCCACTAGTTTAAGGGGCACTTGAAGAATGCATCTTTTTTGAACTCTTCCTCCTGTCACAACACTGGATCCTTTTCACTAAAAGCTGCTCCTTTCCCCAAGGATACTGTGTCCTTGGATTTTTCAGAGGGATCATAAACTGCTCTCGGTGCTGATTAGACTGGTTTGGTATAGAGATTAAAGGGTATTGAAAGGCCTTTTTGTTTATATGTAAATAGACGTGACTTCAGGCCAAAGTGGTCATGTTTTAGAAGTGACCTGTATAAACAAAGAGGAGTGGTCAGCTCTCTAGCTGAGCAGTTTAGTTTAGTCCTGAACTAGTTGAGAGTTCAACAGTGAGCTGTGTGGAGACTCTCTCTGTCTCTCTCTTTCTGCCCTTCTAACTTCAACCTGTAAGCATCTGTTCCATTTTTTAACTGTGTTTTAGTGGGGTTTGCTTATTGGGACTGTTGTGTATATTCGGAACAGTATAATTAAGTCTAGTTTAGACAGACTGAGTTCTGTAGGGATTCTTTATTCTGTTCTTTGTGTTTCATTATCTAATTTTATGAATAAATTTCTGTCTGTTTTAAAACCTAGTAGTCAACCTAGCTAACTTACTCCGGGTAATTTTCACTGTACACTTTACCAAAACAAATTGCAAAGTTATGGTCTGGGTTGTCAGCTTAAGAATGTTTTGAGAGATCTGGCCTAGTCCATAACACTCCTCCAGCTGTAATAGAACAGACTAAACCAGACCCATCAAAATATTTGAAGAAGATAACCTTGACCCTGACGTTTACTTATTTTTAAGGTAAATGTAAAGTGTCATGTTCCAGATGCAATTTGATTGGTCAAATTTCTCGATGTTAAGCAGAACACAGTTTATTTAAACACTATAGTTAAAATACACGGCATGGGCGTGTATTTATGAGTGACACGGTGGCACAGTGGTTAGCACTGCTGCCTCACAACACCAGAGACCTGGGTTCAATACCCATCTCAGGCGACTGTCTGTGTGGAGTTTGCATACTCTCCCTAAGTTTGCGTGGGTTTCTTCCCACAGTCCAAAAATGTGCAGGTTAGGCGAATTGGCCATGCTAAATTGCCCATAGTGTTAGGTGAAGGGGTAAATGTAGGGGAATGGGTCTGGGTGGGTTGCGCTTCATTGGGTCAGTGTGGACTTGGTGGGCCGAAGGGCCAGTTTCCATACTGTAACTAATCTAATCTATACAGTAACTATTACTAATTAAGTTTTTGATGTAGTAATATCCCATAAGTACACCCTTTGGCAAAAAGGAAAATTCAGAAAAATGTAATTGGTCCCACAAGTAATCCAGCAGCTGAGGTAGAGAACTCCCAGCTTTTGGCTGTAATTAAAAGATAAGGAAAATAGTTTCCACTTCTTCAAGCCCACAACAGCAGCGGCTTAAAGTAAAACCTTAAAACTCTTTTTCAAAAAACTAGAAAACCTGGTCTGTGAGAGCTGGCCACACCCAGCCAGGCTGCTTCTATTGTTCCAACTTTTTAAAAACCCAAGGCCTCACACATTGTTTGCCCAAGTGGTTTGGATAGACTGCTCGGCATCTCTGCCTTAAAACCTCTCTTCAAAACTATCCAGGACGAAATAACCTCCAAAAGATATAGCTTCATCACACAACCCAGCATCAAGCCAAGATGAGAAACATCCGCGAGATTGCCACTGAGGGAGAGGAGAGAGTGGGAGTGCTGTAATCCTTGGGGAAAGCACGGGTGGGTGGACACAGTAATGTCACACTGGCTCCTGGTCCCCACATCCAGAATCTCTCCAAACCTCACTGCAACGTCAATCGGTCTCAGGCCAATCTCAAACCCAGTCAATGTGATGATAGAAAGCTCCAATCCATGAGCAGATTAATTCAGAAAACCTGGACTTTGGCAAAGAAAATCCTTTTCCCACAGTGCGGAGTTCGGGTCTGGAATGCATTGCCTTCTGGTAGGTTCAGTTGAGAGGGCTGTTGGATGGTTTTCCAGATTGAAATGGTTTGTAGGGAAATGGGGATAAGGCAGGAGACTGCACTGGATACTAGAGTCAGTGGATACATGACGGACTGAGTGGCCTACTCCTGCACCAGACCAATTCTGCGATTCTGTGATGATCCTTTAAAAGGGAGCCGTTCCTCAGTGTGATAAAACTGATGAATCAATAACATTTTATCTTTTGTACTTTCTAGGATTTTGACAAGATTTAACAGAATATCATAAATATCCGAGCAGTCTATTACGTAAATTCGAGCTCAGTAGTTTCCACTCGGGTGGAGTTTGAAACAGGCAGCCTTCAGTGAGATATGCCACATTCCGGGGAGTTGAATCTCCCATCTGCGAATGGAGAGAGAGAGTGCACCCTCTGTCACCCAGTTTGACAAAGGTAAGCATTTTCTCTGCTCTGCCTGACAGCCTGGCACTAATAAGGCAAGCTATATGACGTTCATTACTCCCTCTCTTTGTTCACTCTCTCCTCTTTGTGAAATATTCATGAAGCCAGTTCTTGCTCAGTCTAATTTCCATGGTTATGAGGCAGGAGAGCAGATCACCAGCATGAGAGGATCAGGGTTAATCAGATTGTGCAGCCTGTGATTCAAGTTGCGACTGTCAGAAGCTTAATTTCTGCTCCTCAGAAATATTCACTGAGTGACTTTGATGGGAAGTTTTTTTTTCTATGATCTACATCTTCTTCCTTTAGGCTCCTTTTAGCATCTTTCCACCTGGCTCCAGGGCAATTCAGCTGAACATCAGTGAATTGTGATCTCTACTCTTCCCCATCCCTGGTTTCTCATTGGCACACTGTCTTCAGGTGCCCACACCCTGGAATAGCCTCCAGATTCACCTGTTTATCGTTCCCTCGTGCCTCGTCGGAGCTGCCACTCCAGTTGTCTGAGCTGAGAGATTCTGAGCTGACGCTGATGTGCAGGACTGAAGGAGTGCTGATTGTCAGAGGTGCCACCTTAACGAGGCAGACCTTAACTGAGAACAACAATTGCTGGAGATCACAGCAGGTCAGGCAGCATCCACGGAGAGAGCTAACGTTTCACATATTGATGACTCTTCATCAGAGCTGAGGCAAAGCAGGGAAGGGGCAGGACTTACCCAATAGTCAGGGGAGGGACAGGGAGGGAGTTGGAATGCTGGGGAGAAGGGATTCTGATTAAGTAATCGGAATGTGAGAACGACAGAAGAATGGTGTCTCGAATTGCCAGACTGGGAAGGACAGACAGTCCCACTGGGGTAGGGAGGGAAGAGAGGGTGACAGAGAATTCAACAAATAAAGCTAAAGAAAGGGAAGAACTGGGAGTGGGTTCACAATCTGAAGGTGTTGAACTCAATACTAAATCCAGACGTTTGTAAAGTGTCCAGTCTGAAGATGACAAGTTGTTTCTCTAGTTTGTGCTGTGATTGGCTGTGATTAGACCCGAAACCACAGCCTGTCTGTCCTTTCAGGGTAAGATCCCATGGCCTCTGTTTTGAAGGAGAGTCAGGAGAGTCTCCTGGGGTTAGTGTTTACCCTTCAACCAACATCCCAATCCCTGGTCATTATCGCATTGTGTTTCTGGGAGCTTGCTTGTACAAATTGGTTTCCACATTTCCTGCTGATTTTCATTGGCACTTTGAGGATTGGAAAGGGGCTATATAAATGTAAGTCTTTCTTTTCCTTTACGGTCTTTTTGACTAAGCTTTTGCTCACCTGATACAGCCAGCAAGGTTTAGTGTTTTAAAGGGAATTACCTGGTAATGGAACTGTGAGAGATAACAGACCCAGCACCACATTCAAACCTCCCAGCCTCTGGGCTCTGCTTGGACAGGTCGGGGTGGGAGGGGTGTCATTCCCCTTCCCACTACCCTGATGAAGGGCTTTTGCCCAAAATGTCAATTTTCCTGCTCCTCTGATGCTGCCTGACCTGCTGTGCTTTTCCAGCACCACTCCAATCTCCAGCATCTGCAGTACCCACCTCTGACTATTTGATGGGCTGAATGGCCTGGGTAATGTGTGTGCTGACTGATTGCCAACCCCTCACCTGGTGTTCACAGACCGGGCCTTTCCAATCAGAATGATTTGATAATGATTAGGTTCAGGAGGAAGGTCTCTGGACTATTACTGAATCTCTGCAGCTCCCCAGGCTGATGCTTGCTCATTGGAAGCAGTCCAACTGGAACTGGTTATACACCCTCACACACAGCCACGTGAACTCCTGGTAATTGGTGAGATTGGTTACATCTGGTGACAATGGCCTGGTGACAATCTCTTCCTGTTGTGTTCAATGATATGGAAATTAGTCAACAATGAGGAGGCGATCAGGAGCAGATAGAGAGGGCACACGCACGACAGGTTTGTTTCAGTACAGGAAGATAGGAAGTGATGTGTTTTGAAAAGAATGGAAAGTGAGGAATGATAAAGGAGACAAAGTGATGTAATTGAAAGTTCTGGCACATAGTTTTGAAGACCATAAGAAATAGGAACAGGAATAGGCCATTCTGCCCCTCATGTTTGCTTCATTATTCATTAGGATCAAAGCTATTCCACTTTATAATCCACTCCCCATAAGTTTTTGATCCATTGTTAGTTAAAAATCTGTCTATTGTCTCCTTAACTTTACTTGAAGGCCCAGCACCCATTGCATTCTGGGTTGATTGAGGATTGGAATTTCACCTCATCTCCGAACAAAGAGAAAATTCAACAGTCCCTCAGCACTGACCCTCCAACAGTGCAACACTCCCTCAGCACTGACCCTCTGACAGTGCGGCACTCCCTCAGCACTGACCCTCCGACGGTGCGGCACTCCCTCAGCATTGACCTGCCGACAGTGTGGCGCTCCCTCAGCACTGACCCTCCGACAGTGCGGCGCTCCCTCAGTACTGACCCTCCGACAGTGCGGCACTTCCTCAGCAATGACCCTCCCACAGTGTGGCATTCCCTCAGCACTGACCCTCCGATAGTGCGGAACTCCCTCTGCACTGACCCTCCGACAGTGCCCACTCCCTCAGCACTGATCCTGCGACAGTGCGGCACTCCCTCAGTGTTGTAGTGTGAATAGCAAGATGCTGGCTGTTTTCCACTCTGAGATATCCAGATTAATCCCAGTCTAAGTGCACATCTTGCTAAGCTGTGACTGCACTCAGGATCGGCCTGCCTGGCACTCTCCCGCAGATAGCAGTAGGGAACAGCTCAGACATCAGGCAGCCCCTACCTCCTGCAGACAGATTCAGTTTGCAAGCTGCCCGAGGAGAGCAAGATGGAACTGGAGGAGAACAAGCTGGACATTAATACATGGACACCTCTCCCAAAAGCAGGTTCTTGAAGTTCAACGTCGAGTTCAAAAGGAAATTCCTTCAGGATGTTCTGCAAGGGACTGGACCCTGGGACCCTGCTGGCAAAGGCCAGGTATCAGTTACAGCCACTAACTGCCTGCTGAATATTTCCTGCATCTTCTAGTTTTACGTCCAGCGGCGCAATGTGTTACTTTTCTCTTAACTTGATTGGTTAGCAGTTGAGCTTTAATATCAAACTGAAGACAATGGAGTATATCTCAATTGGCCGAAGATGAAAAATGATATGTGAGCTATTGTCAAATCGTGAGGAATTCTAATTAATACTAAACTAAGACAAATACAAGTATTAGTTGTTTTATTTTTAACAGATTATTTAATACCATGGAATGCACCAAGTGTAAATGAGGAAACTGTTGCAATTATCCATTTATTCCAACCATTCATTGACCCAAACTCGCCATTGTCATTTCATACTCATAGAGTCATAGAGATGTACAGCACGGAAACAGACCCTTCGGTCCAACCCGTCCATGCCGACCAGATATCCCAATCTAATCTAGTCCCACCTGCCAGCACCCGACCCATATCCCTCCAAACCCTTCCTATTCATATACCCATCCAAATGCCTTTTAAATGTTGTAATTGTACCAGCCTCCACTACTTCCTCTGGCAGCTCATTCCATACATGTACACCCTCTGTGTGAAAGAGTTGCCCCTTAGATCTCTTCTATATCTCTCCCCTCTCACCCTAAACCTATGCCCTCTAGTTCTGGACTCCCCCACCCCAGGGAAAAGACTTTGCCTATTTACCCTATCCATGCCCCTCATAACTTTGTGAACCTCTATAAGGTCACCCCTCAGCCTCCGACTCTCCAGGGAAAACAGCCCCAGCCTGTTCAGCCTCTCCCTATAGCTTAAATCCTCCGACCCTGGCAACATCCTTGTAAATCTTGTCTGAACCCTTTCAAGTTTCACAACATCTTTCCGATAGGAAGGAGACCGGAATTGCACGCAATATTCCAACAGTGGCCTAACCAATGTCCTATGTAGCTGCAACATGACCTCCCAACTCCTGTACTCAATACTCTGACCAATAACGGAAAGCATACCACTCATTCAAAAGGTTCCAGGAATCTTCAGTACACTATACACTGTCTGTTGGGGAAACTTTGCTGGCTGTGCATTTCTTACTATGAGGTAATGTCAAAGGTAGGCCTTATCTTCCTAAGGTGTCAAGATAGTGTTTCCTCCCTTTGCTGAATGATCAGCACAGGCTGGAGCAAGCTGACATAGACTTGCCAATTCGTCCCACTTCCTTCACGAGTTATTGACACTTCACGGAGAGTTTTTTTCAACACTGTCACAAACCACCTCCAATATAAAGTCAAACTGTTCAAAGGGGCATAGATCCTTAACTCAGGAAGCAGAAATCTTTGGATTATTCTTAAAGTTGTTGAAATTGCAATGATGCAGGGTTAGAGTGGAACTGATTGGGATGCTCTTCAAAGGGTCAGTATGGACTTGATTGTCCCAATGGCCTGTTCCAACACTGTGTGGATCCTCTGACGTCCTGACTCTGTTTTTCTCACCATACTGAAGAAATAATTTGACCCAAAGTAAAGGCTTTTTGTTTGCTTGCTTTGTACCTAGTGCAATAAAATGTAACTGCTGAACATCATTTTGCTTTAAATCTCTGATAAGGTCTTTATCCTGGTAAAATTGGAAATATATATTTATATACTTCAACATGAATGACAGCAGAACATAATGCTGCTGGACACTTTACTACATCTTTGCAATATAAATTTAAAATATTTATCTGAAAGACAAAACATGTTTCTGGAGTGTTTTAAGAAAGTTACTGAGTGGTGGGTCCTGTAGGTTGGCTCAGTGGTTTGCACTGCTGCCTCCCAGCACCAGAGACGCAGGTTCAATTCTACCCTCGGGGTGACTGACTGTGTGGAGTTTGCACATTCTCCCCATGTCTGTGTAGGTTTCCTTCCACAGTCTAAAGATATGCAGGTTAGCATGGATTGGCCATGGGAAATTGTCCTGTAATGTCCAGGGATGTGCAGGCTAGGTGGGTTAGCCATGGGAAATGCAGGGTTACAGGGATGGGGTGGGGAGTCTGGGTAGGATGCTGTTCAGAGGGCTATTGTGGACTCGAAGGGCTGAATGCCCGTTTCCCCACTGTAGAGATTGCAAACTGCAGTAGTGCCTTTGGTACCTGTTATCATTGTCATGTGTGTGAACTGACAGGTGAAATATTGTCAAACAAGATTTCCAAATCAATGCTCAGTGTTGCTATTTTAATTATCCCTAACCTGCCACGCAGTTGGGGCAGGGTTTTATGTCATTTCTTGCAATTATTATTGACAGGCACTTGGGGTCAGATTCAGTATCGATCTTATCATAAACAAATCTTTCCAGTGATCCAACTCAAACAAGCACCTGGTGTCGCTAGCTGGTTCTGAGAGTTAATCTTAAGGGATAACAGTCATCTTTGAGAGCAATGAATGTGGAGCTGAAATTGGTTTCCAATCTGTTTTGCCGTATGACACTGTCCAGAAACACTTTTAGAGTCATAGAGATGTACAGCACGGAAACAGACCCTTCGATCTAACTCTTCCATGCCAACCAGATATCCTAACCTAATCTAGTCCAACCTGCCAGCACCCGGCCCATATCCCTCCAAACCCTTCCTATTCATATACCCATCCAGATGCCTTTTAAATGCTGTAATTGTACCAGCCTCCACCACTTCCTCTGACAGCTCATTCCATACACGCATCATCCTCTGTGTAGAAATGTTGCCCCGTAGGTCCCTTTTATCTCTTTCCCCTCTCACCCTAAACTTATGTCCTCTAGTTCTGGACTCCCCCACCCCAGGGAAAAGAATTTGTCTATTTATCCTATCCATGCCCCTCATGATTTTATAAATCTCTATCAGGTCACCCCTCAGCCTCCGATGCTACAGGGAAAAAGCCCCAGCCTGTTCAGCCTCTCCCTATAGTTCAAATCCTCCAACTCTGGCAACATCCTTGTGAATCCAGTGCAAGCACACTGCCAACAACACGCTACATTTGAATAGCATCTTTACTGTAGCAAGTCAGCCCAATTTGCTTCAGGGGAGTGATTAGCAGATGTACTTGAGACGATGTCAGGTCAGGGGAAATCAGAAGCGAGTGAAAGTCTCAGCTTTATGAAGATCATTGAGGAGCTTTCCAGAGCCTCTATCTCTGACAATGGAACAAGTAAAATCAAGGATGTGCTGGAGTTAGAGAAATGCAGAGCTCTCAGAGGGTGCAGGACTGACCATACAAAGCAAGTAACAGGAGGAGGCCATTCAGCTCCTCAAACCTGATTGTCCATTCAATAAAATGATGAAACCTTTGCCAATTGTCAGAAAAACTCATCTAATTCACTAAAGCCCTTTAGGGAGGGAAACTGCTGACCTTACCTGGTCTGGCCTACATGTGACTCCAGACCCACAGCAACGTGGTTGACTCTTAACTGCCCTCTGGGCAACTAGAGATGGTCAAAAAATGCTGGCCGAGACATTCACACCGTCTTTCCATGAATGAATGTGAAACAAATCAGGGCTGATCTGATTTTAGCCCCAAACCCATATTTCCATTTCCCCCTGATGACCTTTTACCCCCTTACTTTACAAAACTCTAAGCACCTCCCCTTTGGAAATATTCCCGGCCTCTGCTCCCCCTGCCTTTTGGTGGAAAAGTGTTGCACAGACTCCTGACCCACTGAGAGCGGGAGCGAACGTGCCAGGTCGCTTTTGAACATAGAACATAGAATATAGAACAGTGCGGCGCAGAACAGGTCCTTCAGCCCACGATGTTGTGCCGACCATTGATCCTCATGTACGAACCCTCAAATTTCTGTGACCATATGCATGTCCAGCAGTCTCTTAAATGTCCCCAGATTTGAAACCCGCAGCCCCTCGTTTCGAGACAGCGACCTGGTTCATCCTGGATTCTCCAGCAAGAGAAAACCTCCTCTCCTCAAGGACGCTGTCAAGATCCCTCAGGATCTCAATGGATTCTTGAGTAACCAATGGCCACACTTGCGGCCACAGTTCAGCAGAAACACAGGTGTCCTCTCCCCAGGCTTTGCCGTCTCCCTCATTTTCACCGGCGAGCAGGAATTCGTCAAATTTACATCTTTAACGACAGTACGCCCTCCCTTTCCTGAGGCTGCAGTGTCCATCTGTGCTGTGAGAGGTTTTTTCTTCACCTGAAGAGAGCTAATGAAACACCAGCAGCTGGGGAGTTCTGTGACCTTTTCAAACATTGAAGCGTTCTCACATTCTGTTTTCACAGCTCTGTCGAAGGTAGGTGCTAATTCATTATCAAGTGAACATTTCAATCTCCTGTCTGTTACTTCTGGCTGCACTGGGCATGGACTGAGCGGCTGGAGAGGGGAGCAGAGATCTGAAGGGAGGCAGTGCGGCAGACTCTGAGATATCTAGCTTCCTGTCCCACCCTCCTCCCTTGTCAACAATCCCTTCCTGCCCCGTGCGGCAAAGCAAGATCCAAACTGGAATAACGATTCAGCAATAAATGCCAATCACATTGAAACGTAGAAATTAGGAGCAACTTTACTGCAGATGCTGGAATTTGTACTGCAGACAAGAAATGCTGGAGATGACCAGTGGGTCAGGCAGCACCCGCAGAGACACAACAAGCAAATGGTTCCTGTCTAGATGACTCTTTATCAGAGCTGACATGAGGGGACAGTGTTAATGCAATGGTGTGGGGGGTAGAGTCCTGAGGGAGAAAGGGTGTTGACAGAGTAGATTAAATGATGGGACATAAAAACTCGTAGAAACATCTGGCAATTCGAGTCTGCTCAACCTTTCCCCATCATCATGGGTTAACACCCAACTCAGCTCCCATTCGAACCCCAACTTTGATGATTCCTTTCGCCCACAAAATTGCACCCTTCTTAAAATCCAGCCAAATGGCAAGAAATGACTTTGATGACTCAACTCATTCCCCTGTCATCCCCATGTCATTCCAGAGAAATTAGGTGAGCGGTTCCCATCCCACTCCAGGCAACTGAGCACAAAACTGAGGGAGTGCCGCACTGTCTGAGGGTCAGTGCTGAGGGAGTGCTGCACTGTCGGAGGGTCAGTGCTGAGGGAATTGGCACTGTCAGAGGGTCAGTGCTGAGGGAGTTCCTCACTGTCAGAAGATTAGTGCTGAGGGAGTGCCACATTGTCGGCGGGTCATTGCTGAGAGAGCGCCGCACTGTTGGATGGTCAGTACTGAGGGTGTGCTGCACTTTTGGAGGGTCAGTGTTGAGGGAGTGTTGCACTGTCGGAGGGTCAGTGCTGAGGGAGTGCCGCACTGTCGGAGGGTCAGTGCTGAAGGTGTGCTGCACTGTCGGAGGGTCAGTGCTGAGGGAGTGCCGCACTTTTGGAGGGTCAGTGCTGTGGGAGTTCCACACCTGTACATATCACTGTAACGCTGTAATGAGAACTCTGAATGTACTGGGACACACCCCCAGCTCATCAACTGTATCTGCAGGGTAGTTGCTCCCTGTCATAGCCTCCACTCTCTGAAACCCCCTCAGTATTTGCAGTATCCTCTCCTTGCCTTGCCTTTCAGTGCTCTCCCCCCTCAGCTGGAGATTTCCAGCTCCCAGTGCTTCTGCCTAACTGTGCCATTTCTCAGAGACACAGGGCAAGGAAGCATCTACTGGCTGTCAGTAATTCCCTGTCTCCCCAAGAGGGATAGCCTTGACTGGGCTTTTCTCCCACAGTCTAGCAGGGGCAGCCTCCAGTGTCAGCCCAGTTGTTTGGCCATGATCAGTCGGTCACTCCTGGTGCTCAGAGTCAGGGTCCTGTCTGTGTGAGGGGTAAGGAGCTGAATGTTCGAGAGCTCCCCACCCACTGTCCGAGGGGAAATGGAGACTGACCGTCGTCCTGGTGTTAATTACTGTCTGTTTGATGAGCTCTTGCAACTTTACTTCTGAAACATGGAGCAGCAGCATGCCCTTAGCTCACCCTCAGGTACCCATTCCTATTGAGATCCAATATTGTCCCCAGAGCCTGTCTGGGATGTGGGGGTTGGGAGGGAGTTAGTGAGCTGTTTGTAAGGGCGCTGCTGATTAATTTCTGGAATACATACAAACTCAGGCATGTTCTTTACTCACTAAACTTGGGTACAACTTTGGCGACTTGTCAGCTGTCTAAACAGTCTAATCCGAAATGAATCTCCTTTGGTGAAATTAATTCAGGATTGTGCTATTTAGACATCTGACGAGTGAAGACCTCATTTTCCAAAGTCTAAAATGAATCTGCACAAGTGTGACTATAGAGAGACGTCGAATCTATCCCTGTGAGTCGCTTTGCCTTTTGATGGTCAGTTCGAAAAATTGGGGAATAGCTCCTGGAGCAGATCTGGAAGTAAAGACAGTTCATCTCCTTTCTAGCAGTGATATACTGGGTGTGATGCCCGTACTTTGTCCAAGGCTTGGCAAGAGGATGTAGACACTGACAATCCAGGGAAATGCAAGGGGTAACTTGGCACTGCCAGCTAATAGCAATGCTGCACTCACCCACCATCCAGCCCCTTCCTCTGGTCCAGCACAGCCTGGCTGGGCCGAATGACCTGATTCTGTGCTGTTGTTTCTCTGTAAGTTTGCCCATCCATTTCTCACATCCTCAGTGTGGTTCCATGCCGTTAGCCCTCCAGCATTAGCCTTGCAACTCTCCTGAACTGATCTCCAGCCTCACTGTGTGATTAGGGTGCAGTTGGAAGCTATTCCTGAGCTCCAATCCCCTGCCTTTCACCATACCCCTCACCCATTACTGTCCAAATAACCATCCGATGCCCCAATGCCTCAGTTGAATGTTCCTCCAATACATTCCCAGGCAGCACATTTCCAGACCCTAACTACCTGCCGTGTTAAAGAGATTTTCCACACATTAGCCTAGCTTTATGTCCCCATCACTTTCAATCTACACCCTCTCATCTACTTGCCCTTTTGTGAGCTTCTCCCCACCCATTGTACCCAGCCCCAGCTCATGGTTTTGAAAGCCTCAACCAGATCTCCCTTTCAGCCTTCCTCACTCCAGTCCAGAGTATATCAATCTATCATCATCGCTTAATATTTTCATCCCTGGGACCGTTCTCGTAAATAGCTCCTGCATTCTTGTTTCTTTGGGAAGCTCTTTTGGAATCTTAGCTGAAATAACTCCCCAGAGGCCGGTATCCCATCACCAATTTCCACTTTATTTTCACAGGGAGAGTCCCTGACCCTGTCCCTGACCCTGACCTTGTCCCTGACCTTATCCCTGCTGCTGACCCTGTCCCTGACCTTGTCCCTGACCCTGACTCTGACCTTGTCCCTGTCCCTGACCCTGACCCTGATCTTGTCCCTGTCCCTGACCCTGACCCTAACCCTGTCGCTGACCCTGATCCTGACCTTGTCCCTGCCCCTTACCCTGTCCCTGACCCTGACCTTGTCCCTGTCCCTGATCCTGTCCCTGACCTTGTCCCTGACCTTGTCCCTGTCCCTGTGTCCCTGTCCCTGACCCTGTCTCTGACCCTGTCCCTGTCCCTGACCCTGTCCCTGACCCTGACCCTGTCCCTGTCCCTGTCACTGAACCCTGTCCCTGACCCGGTCCCTGTCCCTGACACGATCCCTGACCCTGATGCTGACCCTGTCCTTGTCCCTGTCCCTGACCCTGACCCTGACCCAGCTCCCTCAGAGCCAGCTCTTAGAGTGAGCAGAATCTCTGACACTCCTGTTTATATCTGTCAGCCAGGACTCCCTGATTGGACCAGGTTAACAGCCCCAGTCAGGGAACTCAGATTCTATGAGGCCCACCTGACTGACCTTGTCACAAACACTACAGTCTCAGACTTCAATAATGACCAACATGTCCATTTCTGAGTATTATTATTTTATTTTAAACCTGCCTTCCCTCCGGGATGATTATCGCTCTTTATGGGTTGGCTACAGGACCTCAGTGGATAGAAGGAATAACACACCCGAACGGACCTTGTTATAATCACTACAACAGCCGCTTAAAAAGCTGAGATTGTGGACGGTCCCTGTCCCTTCAACAGCAGCAGCTCAGACTGAGTTGCTGCTGGGGGAGACAGCGGAGTGATGGCTATGTCACAATTGGTGGTCTTGAGGTTTAAACTAACATTCCAGTAACTTTAGGTTCAAATCCCACCAATGGGAGATGTTGGAGTTTACAGTGAATTCTGTTCGAAATCTGGAAATAAAAACCAGTCTCAGCAGTAGGAACAAAACTGAAGAAAACCATCTGCTCCATGAATGGCCTTTTTGGAAATCCCTCCTCCTGACCCAGTCTGGCCCACATGTGGATCTGGGTCCATTGCTGTGTCAAGTGAGCTGGATTTTTATCCAGGAAGGGAATCGATGGTTATGGGGACCAGGGAGAAAAATAGAGTTGAAGATGATCAGATCAGCTGTGCTCTCATTGAATGGCGAAGCAGACTAGATGGGCCAAATGGCTTACTTCTGCTCCTATGATTTATAGCTGACTCCTAACTGTTCCAAAGGGCAATTAGGAATGGATAGAACAAATGGATAAGCAAATGATACCCTGAGGATCTCCTGAAGCACTGTGCTTTCCTGAGCTGTGTGAGACAACATTGACAGTAAAGGACAACAGCCAGAGAGTAAACAGCAGATTCATGGGAAAACTGAAAAAGGTTCTTCAACGCCATAGAATGAGATTCCACATCAATGCTCCTCCTCAAGGACAGCGCTGTTCTGCTGTTAGATAACTGGAGCAATTGGAAAACACAATCCAGCTGTTGGAAGGTCAGGGCTTGGAATGCCTCCTGGATGCAGTTGGTAATGGATGCTCCTCACCAGTTGGTGAACCATGAAGAATGGCCAATGAGCAGCTCCCTTTCCCCCTGTTCCTCATGCTCACTGTGAAACACTTCCCGAAATGGCCCAGTCGAAGCTAGAACCTGAGCTCAATGGAGGGCATTTTTTTTAG
Source organism: Chiloscyllium plagiosum (assembly GCF_004010195.1). NCBI lineage: Eukaryota > Metazoa > Chordata > Chondrichthyes > Orectolobiformes > Hemiscylliidae > Chiloscyllium > Chiloscyllium plagiosum. The sequence goes on from NC_057750.1 coordinate 1,442,733, forward strand.
CAGAAAGCATTGCCTTCTTCAGCAAATGAAGAGGATTGATGAGCAAGTGGTAGAAATCAAATTTTCATTTCATTTCCAACTACTTACAGCCTTACAGAGTGTGTAATTTATGATATCTTACACCACACAAATTAAATCACAATTACTGCAAGCTAATTTATGACAATCTCAAGAATATTTTAGGGGTTGATTAATTATTGTATTGCTCCGTTTTCCTACTCGAATTTTGCTTATGTTTTTGCATTTAATTTTTCTTCCAATTCTTTCCTTGATGATATGGTTAATAAGGTAGTTTGAAAGGCAGATGGAGTGCTTGCTGTTATCAGTCGGTGCATTGATGATAAGAGCAGGGGATGATGTTGGAGCCGTACAGGATTTTGAATCAGTCACGGCTGGAGGACTGTGTGCAGTTCTGGTCCCCACACACTACAGGAAGGATGTGATTGTAGTGGAGGGGGTGAGGGGGAGACTCACCAGGATGCTCCCTGGGATGGAGCAGTCCAGCGACGGGGAGAGGCTGGATAAGCTCTGGTTGTTTTCTTTAGGACAGGGAAGGCTGAGGGGGATCCTGATAGAGGGGTATACAATGGGGAGACACACACATGGACAGGGTCAATAAAAAGCAGCTGTTCATCCATTTATCCCTCATTCTCTCTGTGTGTCTCTCACTCTCCCCACTCTCCCTCAGTGTCCCTCACTCCTCACTCTCCCTCAGTGTCCCCCACTCTCCCTTGCACTCCCTTAGAATGTCCCTCCCTCTACCTCACAGCATCCTTCACTCTCCCTCGGAGAGATTCTCACTCCTACACAGTGTCCCTCACCCTCCCTCAGTGTCCCTCACTGTCCCTTGGGAAAGTCCTCACTCCTCCACATTGTCTCTGAGTTTAGCACCAGCTGATTTGTAAAGTTGTATAATTCAGGGCAGTCAAATCGAGGAAGGTATGTGTGATCGGTTTAACTCGGGCAGAACAGCAGGCAACAGCATAACAACACAGAGCATGAAAAAGACATTCAAGATAATTATAATTATTTGGAGGTGAATGTTAGAGTTGCTAGTGACGTCTCTGACTCCCCCTATTAATTAGTGGGTTGTCAGGTCCACAGGAATCTCGATGAAATTTGACGAGAATTGTATCTGAAACCGACGGGGGTTCGAATCCTGTCTTACATCAAATGAAAGCCGCCAGGAACCTTCAAAATCCACTTGTGCTGAGTAAAGGTCTTCAGCGACAGAGGAATAAACATTTTGAGGATGCCTCATCAATCATTTCAATGTATGCCTTTGTTTCAGAGCCATGTATTTATATCATTGAGTAAAGAGCAGTGCTCTGTGAAAGCTACTTAATACAATGCCAAGTATGCTGTCCAATGATCAGCACTAGTAATTTTCCTGCAATCTCTGAAATTAAAGCCTTTCATATAATTAGTAGTTACAATTGTAATTGATGCTTTTTCCTTTGAGGGAGATGGTGATTTGTGAAGGGCATTCTGTTTGTAAACTGCAGATTGCCTTTGATGTTAGCCTCTATCTCAGATGGAGCCAAAGAAATGCACGTTTCTCTCTCTCTCTCTCTCTCTCCCACATTCCTCCCCATTTCCCCTTTTGCTCCAGTTTTCTGGGGCACACTCTCCCCCTCAGTGCCTCGCTGGCTGGCTCCTCTGTTGCTGTGGTTGAAATCGCACTGTGGGGACTCGAGCCACAAACACATTCCCTGATGCACACACAGCGAATCTCTTATTGAAGCAGGCAGCTCATTTGAAACGTGTTTAAGCCAGTCATTATCATTGTCACACGGCACCACAACAACAATTTGTATTTCTCCAGCTGCCTGAGCCCTGTGCAGAAACCAAGCGGCCTCTCTGAGTGTAATCCCACACACTTCGAGAGTGAGATCAGGGCAGGAGACTGAAAGGTCAGCTAAAGATAGGATTAGGATCAGGGTTAGGGTCATGGTCAGGGTCAAGGTTAAGGTTAGGGTTAGGGATGGGTTTAGGGTCAGGGTTAGGGTTAGCGTTAGGGACAGGGTTTGGGTTAGGGTTATGATTAGGGTCAGGGTTAGGGTTAGGGATCGGTTTAGGGTTAGGTTTAGGGTTAGGGACAGGGTTAGGGACAGGGTTAGGGTTAGGGTTAGGGACCAGTTTAGGGTTAGTGTTAAGGACAGGGTTAGGGTTAGGATTAGGGTTAGGGTCAGGGTTAGGATTAGGGTTTATCAACCTGAAGCATTGACGTTCCTCGGATGCTGTCTGACCTGCTGTGTTTTTCCAGCTATTGACTCTTGCTTCCAGCATCTGCAATCCTTACTGTCTCCAGCTCAGCTAAAGAGCTTCCTAAAGTTGGACAGGGAGGTGAATAGCGAGGGTTTGTGTTTTTAACTGATATTCTGGTACAGTTCTGCAGCAAGGGGTTGAGGGAATGCTAGAGCACATTCCAGGGAACATTACAGGAGTGTGGCATATCACTGCACACTTCCCAGAGACCCTCTGTTCCTTAAGACAGCTAGATGAGATTACAGAATGGGCTCCTAGTATGGAGATCAGTTAGCTCAGTTGGTTAGGTAGCTCGCTTGTGATAGTGTGTTACCAACAGTGTGCGTTCAATTCCCACAGTGGCTGAAGTCCCCAGGAAGGGCTTTCCATCTCGCCCTCTCCTCTCACCTGAGGCATGGACTCCCTCAGGTTAAAGCCCACCAGTAATCTCTCTCTAATGGGAGAGTAGCCGCATGGTCTGGTGTGTGAAAGGTCTTCATTATACTGTCTGGACAGTCAGACCATAATGTGATGTCAACATCATGTAAAGGACTGTCTGACACAGTCTAGATGGTGGTAGTGTCCCTATTTCTGAGCTAGCAGACCCAGATTCAAACCCACCCCCACTTCAGTGGGCAGTTTAATGGATTTGAACAATGAAGACTGGATTTTTTAAAATGTATAACTCAGACTGTGGCTTTGCTGTTGACCCATTGGTTAATTGGATAGGTTAATTAATCCGTTGCCCAACCTATTGTGGGGCAGTGGGAGTGTCCTTTCCTCTGAGCCCAAAGGTGGGGGGGTCAAGTCCCACTTGCCCTGGATGTGTGTCATACCATGAACTGGAGGGGCTGGATATAGAACATAGAACATAGAAAAATACAGCTCAGTACAGGCCGTTCGGCCCTCGATGTTGCGCCGATCCAAGCCCACCTAACCTACACTAGCCCACTATCCTCCATATGCCTATCCAATGCCCGCTTAAATGCCCATAAAGAGGGAGAGTCCACCACTGCTACTGGCAGAGCATTCCATGAACTCAC
>NC_057750.1:1449217-1468443 GCF_004010195.1 Chiloscyllium plagiosum
TCAGGTGTGGACCATCCTGTTTATAGAGGTCCCACCTTCCCCAGAAAGAACCCCAGTTATCCAGATACCGGAATCCCTCCCTCCTGCACCATCCCTGTAGCCACGCATTTAACTGTTCTCTCTCCCTATTCCTCGACTCTCTATCACGTGGCACGGGTAACAAACCAGAGACAACAACTCTGTTCGTTCTAACTCTGAGCTTCCAACCTAGCTCCCTGAAAGCCTGCCTAACACCCTCAGCGCTCCTCCTACCTATGTCGTTGGTGCCAATGTGGACCACAACTTCGGGCTGCTCCCCCTGCCCCTTAAGGACCCGGAAAACACGATCAGAGACGTCACGTACCCTTGCACCTGGGAGGCAACATACCAAGCATGAGTCTCCCTCGCCCCCACAAAACCGCCTATCTGTGCCCCGAACTATCGAGTCCCCAATTAGTATTGCTCTGCTCTTCTCCACCCTTCCGTTCTGAGCAACGGGGACAGGCTCTGTGCCAGACGCCTGAACCCCGTTACTTACCCCTGGTAAGTCGTCCCCCCCACAAGTATCCAAAATGGTATACTTGTTCTTGAGGGGAACGGCCGCAGGGGGTCCCTGCGCTGGCTGCTTCCTCCCAGTCCCCCTCACTGTCACCCATCTATCTTTCATCTTTGGAGTTACTACTTCCCTATAACTCTGATCTATGACCCCCTCTGCCTCCCGAATGATCCTAAGTTCATCCAACTCCAGCTCCAGTTCCCTAACACGGTCTTGGAGGAGCTGGAGATGGGTGCACTTCCTGCAAGTGTAATCAGCAGGGACGACCATGGCATCCCTCACCTCAAACATATAAATAACTCTAACCCAGGCTGTATATGTAAGGCTAGCATAGTCAGCTGCTGATTAACTTTCAGCAATCTGGTTCAGAGACAGATTAGTTCTAAGGGCAGTCAAAGGTTGTAGGGAGAATGGGGTTGAAAACCTATCAGCCATGATTGAATGGCAGGTCAGATTTGATGGGCTGAATGGCCTAATTTCCGCTCCTATGTCTTATGGCTGAAGGATCAAAGTCTCTGTAAGGTATGCTACAAGAGCGGACATACAGAAAGCCATTCCACAGCAGTGATTCAAAGCTAGGATGTGCAAAGGAGCCAGAATTGAGGAGTTCAGGGGCCTGAAAGGGCCAGGAGATGGTTATGGACAGATACAAATTGAGCAACAAGGATGAGGATCTTAAATCAGGGGCAATACTAGACTGCAGACCAATGTACAACAGCAGAAAGGTGATGGGGGAAGGGACCCTCAATATCTCTCCCATCTCCCACCAGCTGATATGCAATTTTACTCGCATTTAACCTCAATTATCAGTTGTTCACAGATTCAGGCCAGCTCATAGTGTTTGACAGCTTTAATCATTATCATTTCAATGAATCTTTTATGAGAGTGTGAATGTACTGTGCACACAATACCATATTTACCCACATACAGGCTGACAGTCAGCTGCTAGCCTAACAAAACTGAAAATGTGTTGCTGGAAAAGCGCAGCAGGTCAGGCAGCATCCAAGGAGCAGGAGAATCGACGTTTCGGGCATAAGCCCGAAATTCCTGAAGAAGGGCTCATGCCCGAAACGTCGATTCTCCTGCTCCTTGGATGCTGCCTGATCTGCTGCATTTTTCCAGCAACACATTTTCAGCTCTGATCTCCAGCATCTGCAGTACTCACTTTCTCCAGCTCGCCTAACAAATCCAAGCTCCTTCTACTGGCCATGATCGGCCATGATAGAATGATGGAATGGACTCGATGGTCAGAATGGCCTAATTCTGTTCCCATGCCTTATGGTCTTGGCCACTCACTGCCTACCGAAGCTCACCCTGGTGATTGGAGAATAGAACGGCTCAGCATTGAAGCAGGCAGCTCAGTCCCTCATGTCCCTGTATGTCACCACATGACAAGGAAGGTATGTGGTGTATTCCTGCAATCCCACACTGGAATATCGAGGAGGAAAGGCAGATACACAACCCACTTCCAACTTTGTGTTATTTGAAAGGGAACAATGTGCAGGGTTACAGGGGAGGGAGGGCACTGGGTCAGAGCCAGAGCATACACGATGGGCAAAATGGCCTCTATCTGTGTTGTACGGATCCTGCGATTCTGAGGTAGAAACTAGGAACAGGACAGGCCATTCAGCCCTCCCAGCCCGCTGCACCATTTAATATGATCATGGCGAGTTCTTTACTTCAGTACCATTTTCCTACTTTCTCTCCACCCCTTGATGTCATTAACAAATATTTATGCAGCAGCTCAAGATTTCAGAAGCATTGTTAGAGTTTGCATGAAGCTCCTTCCGCAGCTTAGACAAGTGCCTTAGAATGAATACACAGACCGTGGAAAGGCCAGTAGTTGGCCGCAGTTGGAAGACAAATGTTCCAAAAATATGTCAATGAAAATCCTCAGAGTGGACTCGCAGTTTCTCAGGGTCCATCTGAATCTTCAAACTGAAATGAGCAAAACATTCAGGCATCAGAGATTCCTCAGCCAGCCACACGGGCTCTACCAGGTTGGTGAAGTGAACGATTTTTGTCTTGCAAAAGGAGTCCAAGATTTCACAGCACATTGCAACAGAACTGGGGCTTTTAATCAGTTACTGAGAGACTTTGCAATTTGTGAACCAGTCACTCTGTGCTGTCAGAGTGAGAAGTGCCTGAAGGAAAGAGATTGAAGGACAGCAAAAGGACCATCTCAGTGAAGCTTGGGGACAGAATCCATTGAACTGCCTGCTCAGATTTTCCGACCAATAATACCAACTTTTGTTTTGTGTGTGTGTGCGTACGTGCGTGTGTAAGGGGACTTTTATAACGGATTTACACTTTAACTAACAGTTATATGCCAACAATTCAGGTTTATTTATTTGAAATGAATGCTAATTCTTGTTGAGTGCAGAAACCTGGGTCCAAAAGACAGGAAAAATACAGGAATTTACATACTTTTATAACACCTATAATTTTGCTGATGACCCTAATAATAGCAAGGTTTGACTCCCAGTGAATTGCCCCCAGCAAGCTGTGACATTGTACAACAATTCCCAAATAGTGTAGTCATCCTCATTCATGACAAAAGGACAGATAGATGAAGGTGGCTTTAAAAAAGAGACTTTGGAGCATCTCACCAGGAAGTAATACAAAGAAAAGACGCTTGGATGTCTCTTCAAAAAGTACCCTTCAAAGATAACATTATGGAAAGAAGTGGCATTATTTGACTTTTACATGAGCTGACATGATATTCCTATGTAAAAAGTCATTTAATTTCCTTCAATTTTATGAAATAACTGTGTTTAGTTTTGGTGGTAATATTTCCCAAAATGAGCTTGATCTGTTTGGACTGAGTATTGTAATGAGGTTTCATTACTTTGGATTAGTAACACACTGATTGTAAGAACTGTAAGTAGCATTGATGAGAATGCTTTGTTATATCCAGGAAACAATTTGCTTCTGATTGTTAATAAACTTTGATTTTTACATTTGATTAAAGTTAATGGACCTATGTTTGCTCTCAGTTGGACTCTTCCTTCTCAGGTAGCTTGCTTGAGTCAGGAGGTTGTATACAGTCAGAGAGTCATAGAGACGTACAGCACGGAAACAGACCCTTCAGTCCAACCCGTCCTTGCCAAATAGATATCCTAAATTAATCTACCCCCATTGCCAGCATTTGACCCATATCCCTCTAAACCCTTCCAATTCATATACCCATCCAGATGCCTTTTAAATGCTGTAATTATACCAGCCTCCACCACTTCCTCTGGCAGCTCATTCCATGCACGTACCACCCTCTGTGTAAATATGTTGTTCCTTAGGTCCCTTTTATATCTTTTAAACCCTATCCCAGGCCCCTCATGATTTTATAAACCTCTATAAGGTCACCCTTCAGCCTCCGACGCTCCAGGGAAAACAGCCCCAGCCTGTTCAGCCTCTCCCTGTAGCTCAGATCCTCCAACCCTGGCAACATCCTTGTAAATCTTTTCTAAATCCTCTCAAGTTTCACAACATCTTTCCTATAGCAGGGAGACCAGAATTGCACGCAATATTCCAAAAATGGCCTCACCAATGTCCTGTACAGCCGCAACATGACCTCCCAACTCCTGTACACAATACTCTGACCAATAAAGGAAAGCATCCCAAAAGCCTTCTTCACTATCCTATCTACCTGCAACTCCACTTTCAAGGAGCTATGAACCTGCACTCCAAGGTCTCTTTGTTCAGCAACACTCCCCATGACCTTACCACTAAGTGTATAAGAAATAAGTGAGGACTGCAGATGCTGGAGACCAGAGTTGAAAAGTGTGGTGCTGGAAAAGTGCAGCAGGCCAGGCAGGATTCATTCCTGAAGAAGGGCTTATGCCCGAAACGTCGATTCTCCTGCTCCTCGGATGCTGCCTGGCCATGAAGTGTATAAGTCCTGCTCTGATTTGCCTTTCCCAAAATGCAGCACCTCGCATTTATCTAAATTAAACTCCATCTGCCACTCCTCAGCCCATTGGCCCATCTGATCAAGATCCCATTGTAATCTGAGGTAACCTCCTTCGCTGCCCACTACACTTCCAATTTTGGTGTCATCTGCAAACTTACTAACTATCCCTCCTATGTTCATATCCAAATTATTTATATAAATGAAGAAAAGTAGAGGACCCAGCACCGATCCTTGTGGCATACCACTAGTCACAGGCCTCCAGTCTGTAAAGCAACCCTCCACCACCCTCTGTCTTCTACCTTCGAGCCAGTTCTGTATCCAAATGGCTAGTTCTCCCTGTATTCCGTGAGACCTAACCTTGCTAACCAGTCTACCATGGGGAACCTTGTTGAACGCCTTACTGAAGCACTTCAAAAAGCTGATGGTGATGAAGAAAAGTCATCATGGTTTTGTGAAAGAGGAATCATGTATGTCCAATTTAACAGAGAACTATGAAAGACTGTCATACACAGTGGATGCAGGGGACCCTGTCAGCGTACCGTCCTTAGATTTCCAGAAGGCATTTGATAAGGTGCCACATCCAAGGATATTTCACAAAGCAACTCATGGTTTAGGTGTAACATACTAACATGGGTAGGAGATTGGCTGGCTGACAGAAAGAGCTGAAAAATGTGTTGCTGGAAAGGCACAGCAGGTCAGGCAACATCCAAGGAGCAGGAGAATCGAGTTTCGGGTATAAGCCCTTCTTCAGGAATATCCTGCTCCTTGGATGCTGCCTCCTGACCTGCTGCACTTTTCCAGCAACACATTTTTCAGCTCTGATCTCCAGCATCTGCAGTCCTCACTTTCTCCTGACTGACAGAAAGCAGAGTATGTGGAATTGAATCTTTGTCCGATTGCCAGGATGTGATGAGGGATGTGTCACAGAGGTCTGTGCTGGGGCCCAAACCTTCGATAATTGACAGCAATGACATCCTCCTGTTCCCTGGATGCTGCCTGACCTGCTGTGCTGTTCCAGCAATAAAGTTTCAACAGCAATGACATCACGGAGAGGAGTGAAGGTATGGGAGCTAAATCTACAGACAACATCGAGACGGACAGGAAAGCACTTTCTGAATGAGAAATGAGGAAGCTACAAGTGGATATAGCCGGATTGATTGTGAGGACAAAACTCTGGCAGATAAGACTGTAACAAATAGGGATAGGAACAGGCCATTCAGCCCCTCCATTCTGCAGTCCTCCACTCCACTTTCCTACCCTTTCCCTTTCCTTAATTCCCGACTGGTCAAGCATCTGTCTCATCCTCAAATATACACATAGGCACTGCCCCTACAGCTCTCTGGGGCAAGGAGTTCCAAAGACTCACAACCCTCTGAGGGAAGAAATTCCTCCCCATCTCCGTCTGAAATTGGACCCTTTCCACTGAGACTGGGCCCTCTGGTCCTAGACTCTCCCACAAGAGGAAACATTTTCTCAGTCTGTCAAGGCCCTTTAGAATCGTATGTTTCCCTAAGACCATTAGGTATAGGAGCAGAATTAGGCCATTTAGCCCATCAGGTCTTGTCTGCCATTCCATTATAGATGGTATGTTTCTCAATCCTATTCTCCTGTCTTCTCCTGGTAACCCCTGATCCCCTTACCAATCAAGAACTGTCTACCTCAATGATTTGGCCTCCTCAGCCCTCATTGGCAATGATTTCCAGGATCACCACCTCTGGCTGAAAAAATTCCTGCTCATCTCAGTTCAAAAGGGTCATCCCTTCAGTTTGAGGCTCTGTCCTTGGGTCCCAGTCTCTCCTTCTAGTAGAACCATCTTCTCCACGCCCACTCTATCCAGGCCTTTCAGTATTCTGTAAGCTTCAGTCAGATCCCCCCTTATCCTTCGAAACTCCATTGAATACAGACCCAGAGTCTTCAACTGCTCCTCATGTGACAAGTCCTCCATTCCCAGGATCATTCTTGTAAACATCCCCTGGACCTCCTCCAATACCAGCACATCCTTCCTTAAGATACAGAGCCCAAACCTGCTCATAATATTCCAAATGTAGTCTGACCAGAGTCTTATACAGCCTCAGCAGTATAACCCTACTTTTGTATTATAATCCTCTTAAAATGAATGCTAACATTACATTTGCCTTCCTAACTGCCAACTGGACCTGCATGTTAGCCTGAAGAGAATCCTGAGCTATGATTCCAGAGTCTCTTTGTGCTTTAGGTTTCCAAAGCCTATTCTTCTGATCAAAGTGTATAACCTCACACTTTCTCACATCGTATCTGCCACTTCCATGCCCGCTCTCCCAGCCTGTCCAAGTCCTTCTGCAGCCTCCCCACTCCCTCAACACTACCTATCTCTCCACCTGTCTTTGTGTCATCTGCAAACCTCGCAACAATGTCCTCAGTTCCGTCATCCAGATCATTAATGAACGTTTCAACGAGATCTCTCATTGTTCTAAACCCCAGTGAGTAGATGCCCAACCTGTTTAATCTATGATCATAAGATAATCCCTCAATACCAGGGATCATCCCAGTGATCCTTCAGTGAACTGCCTCCAATGAAATATTTCCTCACATGAGGGGACCAGAACAGCTCTCATTATTCCAGATGTGATCTCCCCAACCCCTTGTCCAGTTGCAGTAAGACTTCCCTACTCTTATAGTCGAGAGTGTGGTGCTGGAAAAGCACAGTAGGTCAGGCAGCATCCGAGGAGCAGGAGAATTGACATTTCGATCATTCCTGATGAAGGGCTTATGCCCGAAACATTGAACCTCCTGCTCCTCAGATGCTGTCTGAGCTGCTGTGCTTTTCCAACACCACACTCTCGACTCTAATCTGTAGCATCTTGCAGTCCTCATTTTCCCTATTCTTATACTCCAACCCCCTTGAAGCATTCGATGACCCTTCCTGATTACCTCCTGTCTCTGTGTGCCAGCTTTCTGTGGTTAATAAACACACACAGTGAATCCCTTAGCGTTGCAGCTTTCTACGGTGTCTCTCCGTTTAAATAATATTCTGTTCTTTTGATCTCCCTCCCAAACTGAGCAACTTCACATTTTCCCACATTATGCCCCATTTGCCGACTGCTTGCCCACTTACCAAACCTATCCATATCTCTTGGTAAACTGCTGGAATATAATGTGGGAAAATTGGGAGTTGTGTGCTTTAGCAGCAAGAATAAAAAAGCTGAATTTTAATTAAACAGAGAACAACTGCAGAATTCCAATGTGCAGAGGGGCCTCGGTGCATGAATCACAAAACATTAACATGCAGGCACAGCATGTAATTCGAAAATGAATGCAATTCTATTCCTTATATCAAGAGGAATTGAGCATAATATTGAGGAAGTTATGTTTCAGTTAAATAAGGGCTTTGCTGAGGCTACATCGTGAACACTGTGTGTAATTTTGGTCTCCTTATTGAAGGAACTATGTAAATGCACTGGAGGTGGTTCAGAGGGGGTTTACTGGATTGGTCTCTGGAAGGTGAGGATTGTTTGATGGGGAAAGGTTGGACAGACTGGGCCTGTCCCCACTGGGGGTTACAGAGTGAGGGGGTGATCTGATTGGAGTGTATCAGATCCTGAATGGTCTGGGACATGGTGGCTGGGGAAAGGATGGTCCCTCTGGTGGGTCAGTCTGGAACTAGGGGGCACTGATTAAAATGAGGGGTCACCCTTTCAGGGCAGGGATGAGGCAAATGTTGTTCTCTCCAGAGGGTTGTGAAACTTTGGAACTCTCTGCCTCAGAGTGGAAACGGTTCATTGATTATTCTTAAAACAGAGGTGGGTGGTTTCACAGGAGGGAGAGGCATCAAGAGCTATCAGGGCGATGGTGGAATTTGGAAAACCCAAGCAAATCAACCTTGAGCTTCTTTACTGGTGGGACAGGTTCGAGGGGCTGAGTGGCCTCCTCCTGCTCCGATTATGCTTGTGGGATCGAACTGTGTGCAAAAGCTTTCTCTGTCTGAGAGGGAGATACCCAGCCCATGAAGTCTGCAAACGTCACAAGGGTTGGGGCAAAGTGGTCAATCCTGTCACCATTGACGCTGTAAAATCATAAGAAATAGGAACAGGAGTAGGCCATTCGGCCCTTCAAGCCTGTTCTACCATTCATGGTTGATCTGACTCTGACAATGTGAATAACTCTGAATCCCAAAGCACACAGTATGGCCAGTTAAACTTCCATTTAACCAGCTGCACCATTTGACCAGTTTTAACTCAGGAGGCAGTCCTTCCAATATCCAGATCAAAGACATGGAGGAGATTCCGCCTCTGACAAGGCCTCACAATCTCTGCCCAGATCTTCACACCAATGCTCCTCAGACAGCACCTTCCAAACCCACAACCACTTCCATCAAGAAGGACAAGGGCAGCAGATACATGGGAACACCACCCCCTGCAAGTTCCCCTCTGAGCCCCTCCCCATCCTGACTTGGAAGTATATCCCATTCCTTCAGTGTCGCTGGGTCAGAATCCTGGAATTCCTTCCCTAAGGGCATTGTGGGTCAACCCACAGCACATGGACTGCAGCGGTTCAAGAAGGCAGCTCACACCCACCTTCTCAAGGGGCAACTAGGGACAGGGTAATAAATGCTGACTTAATCAGCAAGGCCCATGTCCCATGAGGAAAAGGAAACAATTGAATCAGGTAGGGGTGACTCAGGACCACAATATAATGCCCTCCTCCCCTTCATGGCATCACATGGTCTTCTCCACCTGGTCTATGCCATGCCCTGATGGACAGGGGACGTTCAGAACAACCCTCAGAGCTCTTTGTAGCAAATCCCAGTTAAAATGCAGCAATCTCATTGATAATAGGAGGGAGTGATTGAACAGAATAATCAGGCTGCTACCTGCTTATTTTACAATCCCCATCCAGCAGGGTATGAAGTGATAGATTGGCAGGGCGACAATGAGCATGCTGGGATGAGAAATATTTTCCCAGGATCAGCTTCCAGGCTCAGTACTGCAGTTTAATGTTTCCTATTTATAGTAACCTTAGCAGTACATTGTCCCTTGTTTCCCACACTGTTTAATACACCACACATCTTCATCGCACTGTCTCCCCGTGTTCTTTCAGTTATCTCTGTTCACACATGCCGTCACGAGAGGTGCAATTTGAATTTAGATTTTCACACTCAAAGATAGAGACACTGCCCTGAACCACAAGCGACCCACTCACTCCTGTTTAATATTCCTACTACTGCATTCCTGGAACTAACCCCTGTCTTTTGGAGCGAGGTTGTTGAAGATGGTGGTTCATCTCCATCTTCTGAAGAGCAGCTCAGAATGGACCATAAATGTCAGTCCGGCCATCAATGCCAATATCCTGTGGCTCAGTGATGAGCACTGCTGCCTCACAGTGCCAGGGACCCAGGTTCGATCCCAGCCTCGGGCCACTGTCTGTGTGGAGTTTGCACATTCTCCCCGTGTCTGCATGGGTTTCCTCCCACAGACCAAAGCTGTGCAGGTCAGGGGTGGATTGACCATGGGAAGTTGCACATTGTGTTCAGGGATGTGCAGGTTAGGGTGGATTCACCATGGTCGAGAGTGTGGTGCTGGAAAAGCGCAGCAGGTCAGGCAGCATCCAAGGAGCAGGAGAATCGACTTTTCAGGCATAAGTCCTTCATTATGTCCAAAACATCGATTCTCCTCCTCCTTGGATGCTGCCTGACCTGCTGCGCTTTTCCAGCACCACACTCTCGACTCTGATCTCCAGCATCTGCAGCCCTCGCTTTCTACGAGTGGATTCACCATGGGGAATAGTCCATTGTGTGCATCAAAGTGTAAGCTAAGTGGGTTGACCATGTTAAATTGCCCTGTGGTGTGCAGGTTGGTTGGGTTAGTCATGTGGGGTTATGGGGAGATGGTCTGGTTGGATGGCCATCGTAGGGTTGGAGCAAATGGCCATTTTTGCGCTGTAGGGATTCTATGAATAATAAAAAAATTACATTTCATCCATGCTTCAACAGAGGGATTATCAACATAATTTTATATCATCCTTTCAATTGTTTTATTGAATTGCCTTAAACATACAGAGCTATCGCTGAAGTCCTAACTGATAGCTACAATTCAACATCATTCACCATACAAGAGCTGTTTACAGCCAGAAAACTATCAGATCTGACCTTAACATTTACAGCTCAACTAAAAATATCTTCAAATTCTTTGCAGGTCTCTGACAGCTTCTCCCTGGTAACGTCACAGAGAATCAAATGTGCTTATCCTTCCCAGTGTTGTATATCGGTTCTGTAATTTGTTATCCAGACTGCACATGTTCACCTCTACAGATCCACAAAGCTCTTGTAAAAACCTGTGATTGATAGAATCTAACTGGTTTGAATGGGAAAAATGGCGATTGGCCAACAATGGGGAGCATTGGAACATATGGAATACATCAGTTACAAATCAATATGGTGGGTATGGAAAGAGAGGGAACAACAGAGTGCAGAGAGACAGAAATAGATTCATGTCATATCCAAGAATGAGTCCCTGATCCAAAATGTGAACCTTGGCTTAGGATAGGCTTTCATTATCACAGGAATGGTAGTTTCAGCCTCATAACCAGAATAATCTCTCACTCGCCAGCAATTTTAGAGAACTGTTGGAATTAGTAACACAATTGCGGTACACAGAATGTACCATTCAGTATGGGCTTGGATATCCCTTACAGTGACAGCAAAACTGTCTGCATTTCTCATCATTACCCCATTGAAAGTGACAGAGACTGCTGGTGTACACACTCCCCCACAGAGTAATGAAACTATTCAGAAGTTGCTAGCAGTGATTTTTTACACTGCAGCCTCCCTCACAATCATGATCTGGTGAAAAATGTCACTTTAACACTTTTAATTTCATTGTTAAAGTAGTACCTTGCTGATTGAGATACAACCAGGTTCTAAACATCGTACCAGTTATTAAACTACCATTAAATACCCTCTCTGGCCTTGAAAAACTCATTTTACATTTGTGGCATGTCAAATATCTCCACAACAATATTAAAAAATCCACAATGTTTTTTAAATGCTTGTTTATTTTAATTTCCACCTTAATCAAACCAGAATATTTTGTTTCACCACCTGGAAAGCTAAGTTAAAAGTTAAGACTATTAGATGTTTTTAGCTCTGAGGAAGGGTCACTCGACCGAAACGTTAACTCTGATTTCTCTCCACTGATGCTGCCAGACCTGCTGAGCTTTTCCAGCCACTTCTGGTTTCGTTTCTGATTTACAGCATCCGCAGTTCTTTCAGTTTTTGCCAGAATGTTTTTCGTTTCCTGATTTGCTGTTTGTGAACATGTGATTGCTCCCTGAACAATGTTGACATTACACTTCTCCCTCAACAAGCCAGTGGGTGTTTTCCTGCGATTAAGCTGAAGAGTAAGTCTCTGTCTGGGTCTTGAACACAAGAACTGATGTAGGTTTGTCTGTGCAATACTGTGAGGGTGTGGTAGCACTGGAGGAGTTGTTTGTTTCAGATTTAACCAGAAGCTGCTCTGCCTTCCCAATTCATGGGTAATGGTTATATTTTTAAGACGTGTAGAGGAACTCTCCCCAACCCACCCTGAATAGTATTTATCCCTCAACCAACATTGCAGAAAGAGATTTATCCGGCCATTATCACATATGTATTTGTGGGAGCTTTCTGTGCACAAATTGTGTTTTTCTTTATTCATGGCATGAGGGTGTCACTGGCTGGGCCAGCATTTATTGCCTATCCCTAATTGCCCAGACAGCTGTTAAGAGTCAACCCCATTGCTGTGGGTCTGGTCTCACATGTAGGCCAGACCAGGTAAGGATGGCAGTTTCCTTCCCTGAAGGACATTAGTGACCCCGGTGGGTTTTTCCCAACAATCAGCAATGGATTCATGCTCTTCATTCAACTCCATTCCAGTGTTTTATTAATTTCACATGCCACCATCTGCCGTGGTGGGATTTGAACCCCGGTGCCAAGAACATTGGTTGCTCAGCTTCCTACATTACAACAGTGATTACAGATCGCTGGCTGTAAAGTACTTTGGGATGTCCTGAGATAATGATATTTCCTTCTCACTTTGACTTGACTCTAGTGTTAAACCTCCCTCACAAAAGACCTCACAGATCACTCGATCTTTATGGGGCAATTAGTTTTCAAGACCACCTTGTCCCATTTGACTGTCAATTCCTGGTCAACAATTGGACAGGTAGCTAGGACCTCAATTGTTTATCACAGTAATTAATTGTTTCCTTTTGTTCTTAAACCCCTAATGTGCATGCGTGGGGACTGTCAGACATGAGAGAATCAGACTCTGTGCTCAATGCATATTGCTAACGTTAGCAGCACTTATTGTAAAACCATCAATTATTTACCGGTTTTTCTTGTGAGTGGAGGTAGTTCTTTTCTCATATGCAACAAATATTTCATCGCTTGTGGGAGACTTTGACCAGTAGCTAAGTACCCTCCCTCTCAACATGCATTTTGACAATGAGAGTTGGTAATGAAGACTCACTATAACGTAGTGAGATTATAAAGCCGCTTACACTTGGAACAGTGCAATCCAATTTCCCAGATGATGAAAAAAAAGATAAAAATAAATACAAGGAGTTCTGCCACTGCAAGGAACCGTCTTGTGGGAATGAGATGGTGAAATTTTTATGAGTCCTCCTGGCCATCGACTCAGCTCCAACTAATTCAGGGAGCTGCCTCAGCAGGAACTCCAGAGATCCTCGGTCTTCATTCAGATATGAAGTGACATCTCACTGCATTTGAAGAATGTCTTTATATTTTGGTGATGCTTGTGCAGTCAGAGACTCCCATCTCGAGTGAACTGTTCATTCGATGAGTGCCCATCAGTTAAAGGCACCATTCACATTTCTCAGTGACTGTGTCAGGTGGGACAGTTTGAATGGTGATAGCTCTGACTGAGGACTGGACTCACCACATCCATTAACCTCAGATACATGCGCAGACTTTCCAAAGTCCATTATTCCTTGCTTTTCAGTCACTGGGCATAATATAAACAGAGGCTTTTTCCAACATTGTTTTCTGAATAGCTGCATCTCAGCCCTGGGCGGTGAGAGCTTACAAATAAAGAAACCACTGACAGGCCGACAAAAAAACTCAGCTGAGGACAGTATCATTTCACAATGAAGCAGCCCTGGCTTTGCTCTCAAAAGTCTGCATCTTCAGTCTGAGCCTGCGTTCCAGGTGCCTTTGTGTTCCCCAGCTTTCTCCCTCCTCTCTCATAATTTCACACCTCCCCCAGTCTTGACCCTCCCCTTCCTTTCCAACTTTGCTTCACTCCCTCTTTGTACCCATCTCATACCTCCACTTCCCGCCCAACGTTATACACCTGACACACACATCTCCTCTTCCCCTACAGTTTCAAACACACAGATACACACACACACAGATACACTCACACAAATATACTCACACACAGATATACATGCATGCACACCCTCACACAGATATACGCACACACACGCATGTACACCCTCACACAGAAACACACGCACACACAGATGCACACATACACAGATAGACACGCACGTACACACACAGATATGCAGATACACATACACACAGATACACACGCACACACACACAGGTACACAGAAACAGATACACATGACACACAGATACACTTACAAGATACACATGCACATTGTTATAATGTGGGGTAAACCCCTCTGCTAATTTAAACCCGACACACAGTGAAGCTCATCTCACTCCATAATCTGTTACATTTCGAGAGGCAAAGAACTATCCCAGATGTCACTATTTATTGTAAAAATTAACAATTTTATTCTTTAAGTCCAACAGAGAATATTAAAACCAACAACTATTTACAACTCCTTTCTCTTAAATCTATCTTTTACCTTCCACTCTACAATTCTGGTTTGATAAAAAAATCCTGATTAAGATTTACAAAAAAAATCACAATTCAAAACCAGTCAGCTGTGTCGATTCTCCTTTGTAGAGTTTCCTCTGTAGATTTTCTCTAGGTCAGTTTCGATGTTCTGCTGCTCAAACTTCTTAGAGGCAGGTACCTTTCAGAGAACTCTTCAACTAGCAGTCTATATTTGTTGGTGATTTGGCAGTTCTCCCCTTAACTGTTCAAAATGTCCGGTTTTATACCCAAACATCAAAACATTTCATTGGTCTTAATATTAAAATACTAAATTCAAATTTGATTACATTTTGGTATCTTGGGGCATAATTTAAACTGATTGGTCAAATTTGAATTTGTTTTTGTTTCATGGCAACCAAACTGCTGCTTATTTCTTTTGACTAAGTGTTCCATTGTTACCTTGTTCAGGACTCTCTGTGCTTTGTCCATCCTTGCTAGCTTCTCAACTCTCCCAAAGGTAGAGTACACCTCTACACCTGCATAACACACACACTCTCACATACAGTCACATACACAGATACACGTATACGCATGCACACACACAGGCACACACACAGATACACAAACACAATCACTCACATATACATTCACAAACAGATACACACTCACATACAGACACATACACACACACAGACATACATACACACCCCCCTACAAGCACACACAGACAGATACACATTCACACATTGGGCAGGAAGTTGGGGAGGCTTGTAGGGGGTGTGTGAATGAAGGGGTGGGGATGTTTGCGTGGAGTGGTTGGGGTTTGGGGCTGGAGTGGGGGTGGATGGGGGGAGGTAACTCCTGATTTCCAGTGGGAGGCAGCTCATGTGAAACAGAAACAATGAGGCCGATCCATGAACACAGTGACCCGTTTGTGGCATTACAGTGATGGTGCCCATTGCTGATACCATGAGGTGGCCCAGGGTGAGAGTTAGTGGTTAAACACAGTGGCTCATGTTTATATTGAGGGATGCCATCAACCCAAATGAGATAGTCTGGACCCGGTCACCAGGTAACACAATCCTCAGGACTCTCAATCCTGGCCGCAGAGAACAGTGTCTATTCCCCTGACTATGTTGCTCCCATTTCTCTTTTCTCCCCCATCCTGAGCATTGTGGCTCCCTGGACCACAGCTTTTGCCAGTTTGTTCATCCTCCCTACATCCCCCACTCCCATCCACACAGGGAGCAAGAATCTCCAAGTTGTTAGACACTCTCCAGGACTGAGGCTCCTTCAGCACTACCTCCTGGATCCCACTACCTGCCTCACTCATGGCCACACCCTCCTGCCCCTGATGACTGACCCAGTTTGAGGAAGGTAACTAAAGGGTAATTGAAGTTTCTCATCGTTGAAGCTATTTTGTAACTCGCTTCCCCACTCTCTTCAAAGGGTTCACGCTCTTCCTGTGATCTGGTGCCAAAACTGTCTACTCCAATATACCAGCTGAGCCCACTTGCTTGTACATGCCATCACCTCTGTTTAATGTTGAACAGCCAAATGAAGAAATAGGTACCAAATGAGTATACGGACCCCATGCCCGTGCCAACTCTTTGTCTCCTGGATCACTTTAAGACTAACGTGTTACCTCAATCGCCCATTGACCCTGAACATGTGACTGAAACATCCCCTCCCTGAGCATGCTCAGTAACCACAGGCTAGGTAAATGCTACCCTGCCAATTTTAAAAGTGAATCATTTAATCACTAGAATTAACAAAGATATTTAAAAATGTTTAGGGAAAGCCATTATTAAGAAGAAAAGGTTTTTTTAACAAGAAAGAAATCAAAATGCCAATCAAACAATATTCTATATAATGTGACAATGGATGTAAGTTAGCTCACTGAGCTGGAAGGTTTGTTTTCAGATGTTTCGCCACTATCAGTGAGAGGCTCTGGTGAAGCACTGGTGTTATGTTCCGCCTCTCGATTTATAAGTCTTGGTTTCTGAAGGTGAGTGATGTCATTTCTGGTTCTTTTTTCCAAGGGAAGGTAGATAGGAACTAAATCGAAGTGTTTATTGATGGAGTTCTGGTTAGAATGCCGTGTCTCTAAGAATTCTTGTGCGTGTCTTTGTTTCGTCTGTCCTAGGATGTGTGTGTTGTCCCAGTGAAAGTGGTGTCCTTCTTTGTCTGCACGTATAGAAACTAGTGATAGTGTATGTGAGTCTCAAAAAATTGCTAATAATGTGGCTATTTTAGAATACTGTCTTCTAACAATTCAGGGTGAATGCAGTACAGTGTGTGTGTTTTGATTTTGATATCGATCAGAGAAAATGTTCTACAATATTCAGAGATGCGCAGTTGTGTTCTGATATCTCATGTTCCACTTTTGATTTTATTTGAAGCCCATTCTGTGATGCCACGTACTTGCATGTTCTGTGATGCCACGTACTTGCATGTTCTGTGATGCCACGTACTTGCATGTTCTGTGATGCCATGTACTTGCATGTTCTGGGATGCCACGTACTTGCATGTTCTGTGACGCCATGTACTTGCATGTTCTGTGATGCCACGTACTTGCATGTTCTGTGATGCCATGTACTTGCATGCTCTGTGATGCCACGTACTTGCATGTTCTGTGATGCCACGTACTTGCATGTTCTGTGATGCCACATACTTGCATGTTCTGTGATGCCACGTACTTGCATGTTCTGTGATGCCATGTACTTGCATGTTCTGGGATGCCATGTACTTGCATGTTCTGTGATGCCATGTACTTGCATGTTCTGTGATGCCACGTACTTGCATGTTCTGTGATGCCACATACTTGCATGTTCTGTGATGCCACGTACTTGCATGTTCTGTGATGCCATGTACTTGCATGTTCTGCGCAGTTCCAGTCATTCGGGTTTACATTTGGCTAGTATGTTCAAACAATCATTTCTGTTGCCCCAACCTCCCAGAAGGGAATGCACGATCGGGATTTTAATATATCTTTAATGTTGACTCAATAAAGTGCGAAGCTGCAAAAAAACCCACAGCAGGTCAGGAAGCATCCAAGGAGCAGGAAAGTCAACATTTCAGGCAGGATCCTCCTTCAGGACCCCTGACCTGCTGTGTTTCTCCAGCACCACACTTTATCGACTCTGACTCTCCAGCATCTGCAGGCCTCACTATCTCCTATAGCTTTATGGTATCATTTCCCAATGTGGGTTTACCAACTTTGTCAACAAGTAACCAGTCCCATTGTTGAGTAACCAATCCCATGATCGAATGATGTATCCCATTGACGAGTGACCAAGCTCCTATCCATGAGCTAGCAATTATCCTCCCAGCCACTATTACCAAAACTTCAATCATTGAATTAGCTAGGCGGCATGGTGGCTCAGTGGTTAGCACTGCTGCTTCACAGTGTCAGGGACCCAGGTTCAATTCTAGCCTCGGGCATTTGTCCATGTAGAGTTTGCACATTCTCCCCTTGTCCTTGTGGGTTTCCTCTGGGTGCTCCAGTTTCCTCCCACAGTCCAAAGATGTCCAGGTTAGGTGAATTGGCCAAGCTAAATTGCCCACAGTGTTCAAGGATGTGTAGGTTAGGTCCGTTACTCAGGGGAAATGTAGAGTAATAGGGTGGGGGAATGGGTCTGAGTGGATTACTCTTTGGAGGGCTGGTGTGGACTGGTTGGGCCAAGTAGGAGAAAGTGAGGGCTGGAGATCAGAGTGGAGACTGTGGTGCTGGAAAAGCATAGCAGGTCAGGCAGCATCCGAGAAGCAGGAGAATCGACGTTTCGGACATAAGCCTTTTATCGGGAATGAGGCTTGTGGGTTGGGGCTGAGAGATAAATGGGGGGGAGGTTGGCTGGGGGGAAGGTAAATGGCCTAGCTCCACACTGTAGGGATTCTATGATTCTAGGCTTGCTGTATGACCACAGTCTGGGTGAATATAGTTGTTCCCAAGATTCCGAGTACCATGACCATTGTTGTTTGAGAATCTGTGGCTCTGAGTATGTGAGAGTCTGATTGGAAACAGAGCACCCACATTTCTGTATTGGCCAAGTGGGGCCAAATCTGACAATAACTACTGGATGCCAGGGGGAAAAATATACAAAACGGACAATTTCCTTTAGTAGGAACCTCTCACTTAACTCCAGGAGATAAAGTGTCCTGTGAGGGTCGCAAGGAGAAAAGTGACAGAGTGGCAGAATGAATATATCACCAAGAGTCATCACAGTTTAAAACCGAAATCATTGGAAGTGATCTTTGTGCGAATAGATTTTGAAGTGAGGTGTCATTCTAGCTGAAAGAAGCCCCCTCCAAAACCTAAAAAGATTTGGCTCGGTAAATCCATCTGGTGGTTTCACAAGATGGAATGGGACCTAGACAATTTTTTATTTCCCATATGAATATGAAAATGGATAAGGGCTACAATTTACCGTCACCAAGAACAACTCTCACCCTGAAAAGTATACGGAGTGAGACAGCCAACATTCATTCACCTTAATCTCCACAAATCAATCCTTTTACATCACAATTGCTCAAATCCTTTCCTTCCAGTCATTCCCTTAAGCACATTTCAACTGATGGTTTAATAATCAATAACTCATCAGGCATTGATTAACTCTGCAGGTTAATTTCATTTAAATCAGTAAAGCCACATTAAGTTATGAGGGAGAAATTACAGCAACCAACATGTGTGTGTGTGTGTGACTGAGAGTGTGTGAGTGAGAGTGTGAGTGAGAGTGTGTGTGTGCATGTTTGTTTGAGAGTGTCTGTGTTTGTGTCTGTGTGAGTGAGTGAGTGTGTGTGTGTTTGTGTGGGTGTGTTAGTGTGCGTGTAAGTGTGTGTCTGCGCATGTGTTTGTGAGTGAGAGTATGTATGTGTGTTAGAGTGCTAGTGTGTTAGTGTGTGTGCATGAGTGTGTGCGTGAGTGTGTATGTGTGAGAGTGTGTGAGCGTGTGTGTGT
>NC_057750.1:1468577-1489214 GCF_004010195.1 Chiloscyllium plagiosum
GTGTCTGTGGTGAGTGAGTGTGTGCATGTGTGTGTGTGTCTGTGTGAGTGAGTGTGTATGTGTGCGTTTGTGTGTGTGTGAGTGGGTGTGTGTGGGTGTGTGAGTGTGTGTGTGTGTGTGCCTGTGTGTGTGTATGCGTGTCTGTGGTGAGTGAGTGTGTGCATGTGTGTGTGTGTGTGTGTCTGTGTCTGTGTGTGCATGTGTGTGTGTGCATAGTTGACAGGCCCATAGCAGGCTAAAAGTCAGACAGAGTCACAACATTATATACACACACCAGAGGGAGACCTTTAAGGTTAACTCACTGTGAGCGAAGGAACATCTACAACAACCTCCTCAGCCACAAATACTTTGCTTCCCTCGACCTGTTTCACTTAGTATCTTCCTTAATGAGAGATTAATAGTTTTCAGAATTATCCTGATTGACTGATTGCACTAACCACTGGCTCTTTTCATCAGTAATTACTTAACAGAATGATTTGCATTCAGACAAAGTTACTGAAACCAAACTCCTTAAGATTTGGTTGAAGGTAAGTGTAACATTCCCCCTGTGTGGTGTTTCCCTTAGATAGGTGCACTGATCCATTCAACGTGTTAAACAGCATTTTAAGTGTCTAGAAATTAATCTGAAGCAATAATTCCAGCCTGGGACTTACATTGTAGCTCGACAATTTACAATAAATCTGTGTGAGAACCGGAACTCACTGGGGAATCAAGGAATTGGTTGGGAAATTTGAGTTGAGATAGGAGATCAGCCATGCTCTTATTGAACAGCAGAACAAGCTTGAGGGGCTGAATGGCCTCCGCCTGTTGTTTTTATTCCTGTTTTCACGAGATGATCCTTAATATCTCTGTTTAATCTTTCCAGCAGATCCATAGGATCTGGGTTGGGTCGGTTTGGGTCGAGTGGGGGAGGGGGGTGGTGTGGTGGTAGTGTTAACGAGATTGGATCAAGGCAAACTGATACTGTACAGGGATGTGACTGGAGATCAAACAACTTTCACTGAGTAACCAATTGTTCTCCCACAGTATCCTTCTGTGGCAGTCACGGTGTTGCTGCAGATGATTTGGAAACGGATATTGACAGGAATTCTTAAACAGGAATTGTTCACGGCCAACCCCCAGCCACAAACAGCTGATGCACCAGATGGTCTGTTGATGTTCAGTGGCTGGTGAATGTCATTGTCCGTTCAGTTGTGTTATTCCTTCTATCCATGAAGTCCTGTCAAGAGGGATGGTCATCGCAGAGGGAAGGCTGGTTTACAATGAAATAGTAACACTCAGAAATGGACGTGCTGGCCGTTAGTGAAGCTTGAGACTGTAGTGATTGTAACAAGGTCAGTCAGGTGGATTTCATAGAATCTGAGATCCCTGATTGGGGCTGTTAACCTGGTCCAATCAGAGAGCCCCAGCTGACATATAAACAGGAGGGTCAAGGGTTCTGCTCACTCTGAGAGCTGACTCTGAGGGAGCTGAGTCAGGGTCAGGGTCAGGGACAGTGTCAGGGTCAGGGTCAGGGACAGGGACTCTCCATGTGTAAGTAAACGGGGACTTGGTGATGGGATACTGGCCTCTGGGGAGTTATAGCAAGATAAATTGGACCAATGTGCTTCATTCACTAGTTCCACTGGGTTTTCTTTCCTGGCATAGGGATTCGATGGCAACCAGGCAAAGCTGGTTTTGAGTTTTTGAGGATAAACACGTTTTGAAAAGGCGGGTTATCAGTCGTCAGGTTATTCTAAGGAAGGGAAAATCCTTCTCTAAAACCCACCTTACTTTTAAAGACCATAAGACTATGAAATAGGAGTGGAAGTAAGTCTATTCAGCCCATCTAGTCCACTCTGCCATTCAATCATGGCTGATGGGCATTTCAACACCACTTACCTACACTCTCCCCATACCCCTTAACTCCTTGTGGGATTAAGAATTTATCAATCTCTGCCTTGAAGACATTTAATGTCCCGGCCTCCACTGCACTCCGAGGCAATGAATTCCACAGGCCCACCACTCTCTGGCTGAAGAAATGTCTCCTCATTTCCGTTTTAAATTGACTCCCCTCTGATTCTAAGACTGTGCCCACCTTGTTTTTATTTAACCTTTAGTGTTTGAGAGTGTCAAATCTGGAGTCAACCATTGGCTTCCTGTGTCTAATGACAGAACTGTCCATTTATTAGCTCATCCAATTGTTTTATTCCATACCAGGCATCATTATCATAAACTGGTTTGTAAGGGATTTACAAATTAATACTGACTAGGCTGGATGCTTATCCAACAACTTCCATCGCCATCTCTTCAACTTCAAGGAAACCCATCCCTGCATTTTAATCTTAACATATTACCATTTTAATCTTTACATACCAAGTATAGGAGTTGGGAGGTCATGTTGTGGCTGTATAGGACATTAATTAGGCCACTCTTTGAATATTGTGTGCAATTCTGGTCTCCTTCCTATCAGAAGGATGTTGTGAAACTTGAAAGGGTTCAGTAAAGATTTACAAGGATGTTGCCAGGGTTGGAGGGTTTGAGCTACAGGGAGAGGCTGAATAGGCTGGGGCTATTTTCCCTGGAGCATTCGAGGCTCAAAGGTGAACTTATAGAGATTTATAAAATCATGAGGGGCATGGATAGGGTAAATAGCCAGGTATTTTTCCTGGGGTGTGGGAGTCCAGACCTAGAGGGCATAGGTTTAGGGTGAGAGGGGAAAGATATAAAAGGGACCTAAGGGGCAACATTTTCACATAGAGGGTGGTACGTGTATGGAATGAGCTGCCAGAGGAAGTGGTGGAGGCTGGTACAATTGCAACATTTAAAAGGCATCTGGATGGGTATATGAATAGGAAGGGTTTGGAGGGATATGGACCAAGTGCTGGCAAATGGGATTAGATTGCGTTGGGATATCTGGTTGGTATGGATGGGTTGGATCGAAGGGTCTGTTTCTGTGCTGTACATCTCTATGACTCTAAAGCTAAATTTAATTTTACCGACGTTGAAATAACCTTATCAATAACAGCATTCCAGTATTTCCTTTAATTTTATTCCACTTTTCTTCAAAATCTTAACTTTCATTGGTGAAATAAATATTTCTGTTTCAGTTAAAATGCAGCAAAGATTCAATGCCAACACAGAAAAAGAAACGAGTCGCGGAAATACATCCCCCCATCCTCCACCACCGTCACAACTTTGTCAGACAGTTATTTACAGTGAATTATGGAGAGCTTTTGGCAAAGTCTGGGGAGGTCAGGGGGAGACATTGGGTCACAATTACAAACAGTGGTGCGAAAATATAACTGCCATTCTGAAATTCTTTTTTCAAACATCATTTGGGCATTTTTTGTGAAAAAGGTGGAAATCACGACTAGACCCTCAACTGTGCTTTGCTTATTGAATGGACCTTCGAATGGATAAAGGTCTTGAGGGGTTGAAAGATCAGAGTTCGGAGTTCGAGCCCTCTTGCTTGTACACTTCACTACGAATGGGAATGGTCAAGAAGAAAGTGCAAGTAAAACAGGAAATAGTGAATGATCATGATATAGAATCACAGTCATACTCCAGAGGACGCCTCACAAATGTCCTGTACAATCCCAACATAACGTCACAACTCCTGTACTCAAAGGTCTAAACAGTGAAGGCAATTAAAGCAGGAGGAGGCTGTGGCTCTCCACCTACCCCACAGTGCTGGATGACCAGAATACTCCCACTCTCTCTCCCTGCCATCCGACTATCCGAACGATTTTATAGATTTATACTGTTTGGTCACATTCCTGTCATGGTTGCCATGTCCTTGTGTGAGGCTTGACCCGAGAGCTTCTGATCAAGAGTTGGGACACTACCTACTACCCCCATTGGCCTTCCAAGGTTGGCAACTATGGTGCCATGTATCCCCAGAGCTTTCATAACTTGACCACTTCAAGCCTCCCTCACATTGATGCCGTTGGTCTTCCAAGAGTTCAACGTTTGCGGCACCACGCTCCCCTCTTCCCACCCCAGCTTCCCCACCTGCAAACATCCCCCCCCCCACCACCATTCCACAAACACCCCCACCCCATCCCCGTCCCCATCCCCGTCCCCGTCCCCGGGACCAGTTACAGAGCAGACTGCCCATGACCCACCTGGTAACTTCTTAACTGTCAGGCAGCTCCTTTCTCTCGTTCAATATTTCCATCATGAAGAACCAACACCATCCAGGGGCCTGGTAATGTATTTAATGGCGCCATTGCTTTCCTTCCAGTGATCTCTCACGGCTGGGTCACGGGATTAAGCCCCAATTCCTGTCGACTCTAAGGCAATCCTGAAGGGTGGTGACCTGACCTCAGAGGCAGGAGCACAGGGCTCTCCATCAGGTTGGGTAGGTTGCACAGCCTGGTCAAAAACAGTGCGGTACAAATGGCAGCCTGCAAGAGACATTTAGAACTTGTCCCTGCTTTAAGAAAGGGGTTATCCGCTGTGATCTGGGGCCTGCTGGCCAAGGAAAGCCTTGGGTTCAGTCCTCAGCTGCTGCTGAACTGGAGAGGAGACTGAAGGCCCAGTTAGGAGGCACATTCACTCTCAGTCTCTCTTTAGGCATCATGCCCTGAGAGTACGTTGGGGGGGTGAGCACAGACTTCATGGCCATGGGTTGGGGGCAGGGTACCTCTGCAGTTTGCACTCACTGCTGTAGATCACTGGCCAGGCCCATCTCCTGCTCTCCATCTCTCATTGATACATGTTGAAAGGACGTGTAATTTATGTTTGACCATGGTATGACCATACCACCCTTAACTGAAAAGCCCTGAGCCAAACTGAAACTTTGGGGCTTCTGGCTCAAAGGCAGGGACATTACCCATTGTGCTAGGAGACCTATCATTACAACTGACTGACAGAGCATAAAGTGTTGGGGTGAGAGCCGGATCGCTGGGTCCACTTTGATCTTCGCCTCGGTCAGACGCTCTGGCTCATTTGAGCAGGTGTCACCTTTACAGGTACAATAGCAGCATTTGATGAAAAATGATGAACCAACAAGAGGTGGCATTTGATCTTCATGACGGGGAATGACTGTGCCCTTCGGGTGTAATTCTGGTCTCCCTCCTACAGGAAGGATGTTGTGAAACTTGAAAGGATGCAGAAAAGATTACAAGGATGTTGCCAGGGTTGGAGGGTTGGAGTTATAGGGAGAGGTTGAATAGGCTGGGGCTGTTTTCCCTTCAGAGACATGGATGAGTTGGACCAAAGGGTCTGTTTCCATGATGTATGCTTCTATGATTCTAAAAGGTCAAGGAATAGTCGATGAAATATCCTGGACATTGAACTCTTCTGTTAAATCTTACCCATTTGTGAATTTTTTTTTCAAGTTAAAGTAATTGCCAAAAACATTTATGTCATCATTAAAAATGTTTTTTTATTTTCTATTGATTTCACAAATCATTGGTTATCAGACCTACAAAATATCGCAGCTTATTAACTTGATCTGCTTCTGGTTTATTATTTAACTTTGAAGCAATTTCTAATCTTAAAAATTGTTTTCTCCATAAACTCCAATCTTCTGTTAAGTTAGGGCCATCTCTAATCCTGAATCTGCTCAGGAGTATGATGTCTAAATTAGAGTGGTGCTGGAAAAGCACAGCAGTTCAGGCAGCATCCGAGGAGCAGTAAAATCAACGTTGCAGGCAAAAGCCCGTCATCAGGAATACAGGCCTGATGAAAGGCTTTTGCCCGAAACGTCAATTTTACTGTTCCTCGGATGCTGCCTGAACTGCTGTGCTTTTCCAGCACTACTCTAATCTAGACTCTGGTTTCCAGCATCTGCAGTCATTGTTTTTACCTCAGGAGTATGATGTGTCTCATATGTCTCCTTAGTGTATTGATCAATCCCAGAACTTTAAATCATGTTTTGAATCTGACATTCTATGAACTTAGCTTTATGTATTCAGGAAGTTTGTTTTATTTTTAATCACTGTGTAGCTTGCTAATATCTTTTCAACTTTTCTACAAAAACAATTTTTCTGAATTCTGTAACACTGATGCTCTCTCCTAAATTATATTTAATTGTCACTGAGTAGTGATGTACTATGCCTGGCTTCTAAGCTTTCTGTCTCATAAATATTCCTTTTAATGTTAATATGTTTGTGCCTTAAAATTCTGTGCTGTGGCATTGTTTTTCTAATAAAACATTTCAAATTCCTTTAAACGTTTCAGAGACTGTAAATTCTCTCTGCACTTCCCAATTTTTTTTCTGTACAACCTTCCCAGTTGTAGAAAGCAAAATTAACCGATCTTGTCTGTTTAGCTTCTCCATGTAACCTTCCTGACTTTGCAAATAAAATAGAAGGGTTCGAGCCATTTTCACTTCTGGCTTTGTTGAATCCACGCTTTTCGCATCATTAAAATATGCTACGGTTTTTTTAATACCACTTTCTCTTGTCTCTGAAATGTTTGACTTGTCTGTTTCTTTGCCTGCCATGAACTTAATGATGTTTAAATTTTCTGACTTTGATTGAAATTAAGGTTATAGTCCTGTGTTAAATTTTGCAGCTGTAGCTTATACATCTATTCATGACTGTAGCAGTTCTCCGGTGAGTATTCCCAGTTTTGTTTCTCCCACCTTTCAGTCTGGGCTTTTGTACAATCCATACATGTTTTCTGCCCTTTTCCCACAGGAATTTAATTTAATGCCGCGGGCTCTAATGTTCATTCACTCTTCACTGAATCCAGCTCAAGCCTTTCCCTTCCTGCTTGAATCTGACCAGGGCTGTGCCAGAGTCAAGCAAGTGTAAATAAAGGGGGAGTTGGTGACAGGATACACGCCTCTGTGAAGTTAACTCGCCTACCGTGTTGAAAGAGGCCATTTGGCCCATTGAATTCACATGAACTCTCCAAAAAGCATCCCATCCAAACTCACCTCCCTAACCTATTCCTGTAACCGTGCTATTCCACCTAACCTGCATATTCCTGGACACTATGGGATAATTTAACATGGCCGATCCACCCTAACCTGCACATCTTTGGACAGTGGGGAATCCCACACAGACATGAGGAGAATGTGTAAACTCCACACAGACAGCCACCCAAGGTCCCTGGCGCTGTGAGGCAGCAGTGCTAACCACTGAGCCACTGTGTAGCCCCACACCTGTTTAGACATCAGATTTTCTTAAAACAGCAATGCCCTTAAAGTGGTTTCCTAAATGTCCACAAAGCCTTTTCTCTTCTTTTTCATCAGGGTCTTGTGGGTTCATTACACCTTTGGTCTCTTTGGGATATTACACAACTGTGTCTGCTGCTGCCACCATGTGGTATTATGTGACAATGCATGCTGCCCTGACCGTGAGACCCAGGCAGCAAACACAGGGCAGAGAGCCGACACTAACTCTCCTTACGCTCAGTAATCTGTGGTGGAGGATGGACCATGAATAAGTCTCAGCAGAAGCAGCTTTTGTCTTTTGGAATAAGATGCTGTTCAATACATCTCAGAAACTACTTACAGGCAGAGCAACTCAGGAATATTAACGATTACTAACAAGAAGCAGAGGGGTCATTGGTGACCAGGACAGAGTCGAACTGATTCCCCACAAAGATTGGAGACATTGGGACTCTTCTCCTTGGGGAGAAAAAGGTTGAGAGAGGATCTGATTTAGGTTTTCAAAATCGTGTACGGGCTGGACAGGGAGAAGGTGTTCCTACTTTCAGAAGAATAGAGAGCAAGAGGCCATGGATTAAAATGGCATACAAATGAAGAGAGGGAGTATGAGGAAAGCGTTATGCGTACAGTGAGTGGTTAGGATCTGGAATCCTCTGCCTGGGAATGTGGAGCAGGCAAGTTCAATTGATGTGTTGAAGAGGATGGGTATTTGGACAGAAATTGTGTCCAGGGAGATAGGAAAAAGGCAGGAGATTGGCACGAGGGGATAGAACCAGGGTAGGCATGATGGACCAAATGGCCTCCCTGTGCACATCCTCAAACTGGGTGGAGCTCAGCCTGACTCAATCATTAACACTTTCAGCACCATTACCTGATGTGGCCCTGTTTCCGTGGTGTAAATGGAACAACACGTTATTCAAGTGTCTTTTCAATTAA
This sequence comes from Chiloscyllium plagiosum, assembly GCF_004010195.1. Classification (NCBI taxonomy): domain Eukaryota; kingdom Metazoa; phylum Chordata; class Chondrichthyes; order Orectolobiformes; family Hemiscylliidae; genus Chiloscyllium; species Chiloscyllium plagiosum. Next base: position 1,476,622 of record NC_057750.1, read on the forward strand.
TTTCAAGCTACAATGAGAACCACCAGCAGGAGACAGAGACTCCAGTGGAATATTTGACCTCATCTCCCTTACCCAACCAGAGATCCTTCCATGGTGAGGAGCTAAGCACAGACTGAGACATGAGTAACGGATCTTCTGAAAGCTCAGCTACTACATGGTCTTTTTAAAAGTTGCCTTCCTGAATGTTATTTAATCAACTTTTTTAAAAAATCAAATTGTGGTTCCCACTCAAATGTTTAAAAGAAAGAAATTTAATTTTCACTTTTGAAATAATTATTGCTTTTCACATGTGTCTCATGTTTTGCCAATGGCCTTTCAGTTGGAAGCAAGTTACTCTTCATAAATTTAATTAGCATCTTCAGATTAACAAAATTGAATACAGTTTTTGGTGTTCTTTCAAAATGTTCACATTCTATATTTGCATGAAATTTTAATCAGAAGCAATTTTCTAGGTGACCTTTCCATCAGGGGATTCTACAGTACAGGAAAGCAGCTGAAAAAATAATTGAAAACCACAGATGAAAGGGAGGCCAATCAGCCCATCGAGCCTGTGATATCAGAGGAAGAGCTATCTATCCCAATCTCATTTCCCAGCTATAATTCTGTAGGTTATGGTACTTCAAGGCAAATCTGGTATGTTTCTTTTAATGGTATTAATGGGTTCTGTCTCTACCAGCCATTCCACACCTGAGTCCCAGACTCCCCCACTCTCTGAGTGAAAACAGATCTCCTTAATTCCCCTCTAAATCCTACCTCTCCCAGTCTTTTTCACCTCAGTTACTGCTCTATCCGTCAATGGGAATAAGCTCCTCCTATTTATTTATCTAAGCCCTCCATAATTTTAAGGCACAATTAAATCTCACTTTAGCCATCTCTGTTCTCACAAACAAGGAGTCACAGAGTCCTACAGCACAGAAACAGACCCTTTGGCCCAACTAGTCCATGCTGACCAGGTTTCCCAAATTAAACTAGTCCCACCTACCTGGTCCTGGCCCATATCCCTCCAAACCTTTCCTATCCATGTATTTATCATAAAAAATCTCCATTTTTGGCAACGTCCTTGCAAATCTCCTCTCTCCCCCTCCCCGTCTCCAGTTTGGATCACATCCTTCCTGCAATGCAGTGACCAGAACTGCTCAGTGTAAGTTAGCTCAGCTGGTTGGACTGCTGGCTTATAATGCACAATGGTGCCAACAGCATAAGTTTAATTTTCAAAATCAGCTGAAGACATCCTGAAGGTCCCACATACACAGTTCTTGCTCCATGCCTGAGGTATGGTACACCTCAGGTTAAACCATCACCGGTCATCTCCCTCAGGTAAAAGAGCAGCACTCTAGGGCTATGACAACTTTATACAGTAGTCCAGCTGTGAACTAACTCTCTTTTAGTCACTCATGGGTTGTAAGTGTCGTTGACTTGGCAGCATTTATTACCCATCCCTAATTGCCCAGAGAGCAGTTTAGAGTTAACCACGGTGCTGTGACCATGGAGTCACAGACTGAGTATTTGCACACATTTCCCTTCTCCATAGGACACTGGTGAACCAGATGAGTTTGGACAAAGGTTTTGTGATCACTGCTGAGCTGGCTTTCCTCTGAATTCCAGACTTTAATTCAAATCAAATTTTACCATCCGTTAGCGTGGGATTTGAACCCATCAAGACCTTAGTCTGGACATTTCAGCATTACTATTCCAGTGACATTATCCCCACACAACCATCTTCTTAGCATGTTCAAATTCATCTTGGGATTGACCATTTTATGAAAGGAGACAAATTCTTGAAGATTAGAGTCTAGATGCTCTCTGAGGTGGAATTTGTTGAATCTGTGTGATTGAAAGGATTTGGCAGCTACGTTGCTCACTTTACTGACCACAAGAATTCACTCCCAATGGAACATGGGGGACTGAGCTAAGGCTGGCTGAAGGTACATACTGTAACCCATTGCTTCCAAAGTGCACACTCCCACTGGGTGAGTGGAAAACCTCAGACCTTCATTTTCAATCATTGTCAGTGGAAAACAAAATCCAAAAGTGATCCAAATAAGATCCAGAGATTGCAGCTCATCTTTAGCATTACTGAAAGGAGTTCCAGAATTCTTTGAAGTATAAATGAGCCCAATAAATTTCTGCTGACATTTCTGTGTTTCAGGTTTTTTTTAAATTCATTTTGCAGGATGTGTGTGTCACTGGCTGGGCCCAGCATTTATTACCCTGTCCCTAGCTGCCTCCCCTTGAGAAGGTGGGGGTGAGCTGCCTTCTTGACCCGCTGCAGTCCATGTGCTGTGGGTTGACCCACAATGCCCTTAGGGAGGGAATTCCAGGATTCTGACCCAGCGACACTGAAGGAACAGCAATATATTTCCCAGTCACGATGGTGAGGGGCTTGGAGGGGAACTTGCAGGGGGTGATGTTCCCATGTATCTGTTGCCCTTGTCCTTCTGGATTGTGTTGTATTGAGGACCCAGGATGACTGTGTATTTTATTATGTTGGATGTTCATACTGTGGGAAAGGTAGCTTCTTTACTGACTGAAATCCAAGAAATCAAACATTCTTCTTCATGTTGTTATTCCCTTGATTTGTTTCAAATATCTAAAACCAATCCCTTACTAATATCGATTTACCAATCAAGACAAACTCACAAGTCAATAACCTCAGTTTAAAATCAACCTTGTTTGTGTTCCTAGAGGGAGCTGGGAGGGATTGAAACCATTTTATTAATAAAAATGCTTACGGTGGCTCAGTGGTTAGCACTGCTACTCTCAGTGCCAGGGACCTGGGTTCGATTCCAGCCTCAGGTGACTGTCTGTGTGGAGTTTCCACATTCTCCCTGTGTCTGCGTGGGTTTCCTCCCACAGTCCAAAGATGTGCAGGTATGGGTGGGTTAGCCATGGGGCATACAGGGATGGGGTGGGGTGCTCTTCAGAGTGTTGATATCAACTCAGCAGGCTGAATGACCTCTTTCTACTGCAGGGATTTTGTTTTGTGACATTTATGGGGAGTTTCTATCTGAATGTGTATTGACCTGCACTTTGCCCAAACCCAGTCCAAACACGAGGACCCCTGATGACTGAAGATCCCTTGTTGCCTGGGGGGGTACCAATCCCACCTGGGCAATGGTTTGGTCTTTGTGCCTGGGAATAGGAAGGGAGAAAATGGAAACAACAAAACAGAAATTGCTGGAAACATTGGAATAGTTCGGAAGGAGAGTCACTGGATCCAAAACATTCACTCTGCTTTCTCTCCATAGAGCTGCTGAGCTTTTCCAGCAATTTCTGGTTTTGTTTCTAATTCCAGCATCTGAAGTTCTTTTGTTTTGTTTAGTTTAGAGAGAAAATGTATCTGTTTGATTTCTGGATCGCGGCATTGGTCTTATGTGCCAGGTGTAGTGTCTGAGAGTGACCAGAACCCCATAGCACAGCAACTCAAGTAAAAATCAGCATCTTCACTTAACAAGACAAGAGGAACTGGTTGAGTGCTTGGCTTCTCCATCCTTTTACAGCTCAAAGAAGCTAAGTTGGAGATCCCATGCGCTGATTCTTGCTGGCAAGGTGTTCATTTTCAGACTCTGTAATCTTGAGGCCGTATGGCCAAAATTTCAGGTTAATGAATTAACCTGTCATCTTAGAGCACAACAAACAATCAAACATTTCCCCGACAGCTGCTTGAAGATGCAGATCCTTATCTTAAATGTTGGTGCTGACAGGGATGCGTCAAAAGATAAAAAGAATTAATTCACAGGCATTCTCTGTGAAGCTCAGCATCGCTTCCTCAAACTACTTGTCAATTTTGTAAATATTTAAAATGGAGCAACTTGGGATATCAGATTGAGAAGCAGAACATGAGTAAATAGACTACATGATCACGTCTTCTAATCCTTTGAAGTGTGTTTTATCTCTATCTTTGAATCAATGTTGGTTGATGTTTGGGAATCAAATTCGAAGGAACTTGGCTTGAAGACTCCCTTTTAACCCTGTGTTGCTTCCCAATAAGTTTTAATTCCATGAGGTCCAACAAATTCAGAGCTTGAGTTTAACAACCATGAGCTCATTGAATAATGGAGCTGACTTGATGGGCTGAATGGCCTACTCCTGTTCCCATGTTGTATCGTCTGTTCCCATATCACAGGCTCCAATGGAGGTGTCTCTTAGATAAAATGTAAAAGATAAGCGTCAATTGCTCCAATCCTTTCTTCTCTCTCACCACATCATAGAGTCATCCAGCATGGAAACCGACCCTTCGGCCCAACCAGTCCGTGCTGACCATAAGCCCAAAATAAACTAGTCCCTGTGCTTCGCCCAAGTCAGTTGATGTTCTGAACATTCCCCTCTCGTTCCTTCAGTCCCTTTCCGTAGCAATGTGCAACGATCAAGACCACCCTCCTACAGCCAATGCACCGCAATTTATTCAGCGCAATGCAGGAGTGCAGGAGAATGGGATTGAAAGTCAGTGGAGGCATGGATCAGTCATGGGGTTGGGTCTCTGATCCCGATTAGAATGTCATGCAAACTCAGAACTCAATACAATAGGGACTTGAGGTGAATTAGATAGAGTAACTGAATATACAGGTGAGGGAGGGAGGAATTGAAGATTAAAATGGGTGGGAAAAGGATCATGGAGACCATGGCCACCAGCAAGTAGTAATAATAAAGCCTCATTTTACATGACAGATACATGACACCTTATCAAAGAGTGTAGCACGATTATAATAACAGAGTATACAGGCATATTATCACAATCACGCTACTCTGCAAACATTAGTTTTTATGTTTACTGTGTAATGTTTATAGAATTGTTTAACAATGCCATAACCTGGGTAAAGGTTAATGATGCAGTAACAGGGAAGATGTGAGAGCATGGAGCTGAAGGTGCTGAAGAGGCAGGAGGCAGGAAACTCAGTGTGGTGCCTGTAAATGGAAACTAGGTGTTCCATAATACATTATATTTACATCTTCCATTTCATCCCACTGCCACCATGTTCGTAGCTTGGATGGTGAGGAATTTGTTACATGCGTTCAAGAAAATTTTCTTTATCAGTATCTCAATTTTCCTACTCAAGAAGGAGCAAGACTCTTAGGAAACAATGCAGGGTAAATGACTGAAAGGTTAGTAGGGGAGCACATTGGGACTAGTGATCATAATTCTATTAGTTTTTAAATAGTTATGGAAAAGAATAAGCCTTCCATAAATGTTAAAGCTTTTAATTGGAGCAGGGTCAATTTTAATGGCATGAGACATGAACTTTCAAAAGTTGGTTGGAATAGATTGTTTGCAGATAAAGGACATCTGACAAGTGGGGGGCTTTCCAAAATGTGATAACGAGAGTTCGGAGGGATTGTGTTCCTGTTAAAGTGAAAGGTAAGGCCAATAAGACTGGGGGACAATGAGTGAATAAAGGTATTGATAAATGAAAAGGAATCATATATTAGATATAAAGAACTGGGTTCAAATGAAGCTCTTAACAAATATAAAGAGTTCAAGGGTGTTCTTAAGAGGGAAATTAGGAGGACAAAGAGGGGATATGAGATAGCCTTGACAGATAAGTTTAAAGATAATCCAACAAGATTCTGCAAGTATATTAAGAGTAAAACAGCAGAGAGAGAGAGGATAGGCCCCTTAACGACAACTATGTATTGAATGTCGGGAGGTGGGAACTAAATGAATGTTTCAAGTCAGTTTTTACTATGGAGAAAGGAATGGGATCTCGAGAACTCAGTGAAATAAATATTAATGTTTTGAAAACAGTTTGCATCACACAAGGGGAAGTGCTGGCGGTTTGAGAAAACATGAAGATGGATAAACCTTCAGGACCTGATCAAGTACATCCCAGGATACACTTTGTAAGAAGTTAGGGAAGAAATTCCAGAGGCCCTAGAAGAAATACTTGTATCATCTATAACCATGAGTCAGATACCGGAGAACTGGAGGGTGGCTAATGTTATGCCATTGTTTAAGAAAGCTAGTAAGGAGACGTTTGAGAACTAAAGACCCATAAGTCTGACTTTGGTAATGGGTAAGTTGGAGGAGATTCTGAGTGATAGGATTTACTTACATTGGGAGAGGCAAAGATGTGGAGGTGCTGGTGTTGGACTGGGGTGGACAAGGTCAGAAGTCACATGACACCAGGTTAGAGTCCAACAGGTTTATTTGAAATCACAAGCTTTTGGAGCGCTGCCCCTTCATCAGGTGAAGTAGAGAGAGGCACATAGGCACATAATTTATAGGCGGACAGATCATTGAAAGATAATTCCAGGTAATTGAGTGTCAAAAGATATTACAAATGGTGTGAGCAGAGTGTCGATAGGCTGAAAAATAGGTCACTGCAGGTGATCAAGAGTGTTAGACAGTGTGAGTAAAGTGTCAGCAGCTGAATAACAAGTGAAGGGATGGCCTGTGATCTGATCAAAGAGAGAGATAATTACAAAAAGTTAAAATAAGGTGGTGCTGGAGACAAACCAAACAGCTGGAATAATATGATAGGTATAACAGTCTAATCAAAGTATTAAGTAATCCGAAACTGTACAAACTAATTCAGATAGAGAGATGGTGATGGTGTCAAATCAGTAAGGCAGATTTTACAGATATAAAACAATATGGTAGGGTCACATGTAGTGTGACATGAACCCAAGATCACGGTAGAGGCCGTCTCCATGGGTACGGAACTTGGCTATCAGTTCCTGCTCAGCGATTCTGCATTGTTATGTATCTTGAAGGCTGCCTTGGAGAACGCTTACCCAAGATGGGAGGCTGAATGTCCATAATCACCATGTGTTCCTGACCAGGAGGGAACATTCCGGTCTGATGATTGGTACTGAGTCCACTTTGGTTTGTCATTTACATAAAATGATTTGGATGAGAATTTAGGAGACATGGTTAGTAAGTTTGTAGATGACACCAAAATTGATGGCATAATGGACAGTGAAGGAGTTTGTCTAAGATTACAAAGAGATCTTGATCAATTGGATCAATGGGCTGAGGACTAGTAGATGGCATTTAATTTGGATAAATGTGAGGCGTTGCATTTTGGTAAAACAAACAAGGAAAGGGTTTATACAATTAATGGTAGGGCCCTGGGTAGTGTTGTCGAACAGAAAGACCGAGGCGTTCAGGTGCGTAATTCTTAGGAAGTTGCATTTAGCACACCTGCCTTTATTGCTTAGACCTTTGAGTATAGGATTTGGAACGACATGTTGAGGTTGTACAAGACGTTGGTGGGCCCTCTTCTAGAATACTGTGAGCAGTTCTGGTTGCCCTGTTATAAGAAAGATATTATTAAAATGGAGAGGGTTGAGAAATATTCCCAGAATACTGCTGGGAATGGAGTGTTTAAGTTATAAAAATAGTCTGCATAAATTAGATTCCCTACAGTGTGGAAATAGGCCTTTTGGCCCAACCAGTACACACTGACCCTCTGAAGAGTAACCCACCCAGACCCATTTCCCCCTAACATTATGGGCAATTTAGCAGGCCCATTCACCTGACCTGCTCATCTTTGGACTGTGGGACCCTACAGTGTGGAAATAGGCCTTTTGGCCCAACCAGTCCACACTGACCCTCCGAAGAGTAACCCACCCAGACCCATTTCCCCCTAACATTATGGGCAATTTAGCAGGCCCATTCACCTGACCTGCTCATCTTTGGACTGTGGGAGGAAACCGGAGCAGCCAGAGGAAACCCACACAGACACGGGGAGAACGTGCAAACTTCACATAGACTCTGGCACTGTGAGGCAGCATTGCTGACCACTGAGCCAACGTGCCACCCCAAAAGGCTGGCATGTTTTTCACTGGAGCATGGGAGACTGAGGGGCAACCTTATTAAGGTTTGTAAAATCATGAGGGGATGGATAAGGTGATAAGCAAATGTCTTTTCCCCTGCATAGGGAAGTTCAAAACTCGGGGGTATATTTTTAAGGTGAGAAGAGAAAGATTTAAAAAGGACGTAAGGGTTAACCTTTTTACACAGAAAGTGGTTCATGTGTGGAATGAACTGCCAAAGAAAGTGGTGGATGTGGGTTCAGTTACAATGTTTAAAGGACATTTGGATAAGTCCATGAATAGGAAAAGTTTGGAGGTTTATGGGCCAGGAGCAGGCAGCTGGGACTAGTTTGGTTTGGCAGCATGGTCGGTGTGAACAGGTTGGACTAAAGGGCCTGTTCCCATGCTGTATAACGCCATGACTCTCTATGACTCCATGTTAAACAATCACCAGATAAATTTGCAACGCACCCTCTGTTAAACATCAGAAAGAGTGAGCAAAATTGCATTTATATGGCACCTCTAACCTCCTTAGAAGATTCCAAAGTGCCTCAGAGCCAATAAATCACAGTTGTGATCGTGTTCTTGTTTGATAGTGCAGTGTGGCAGCATATGTGAACAGCAGGATCCCACAAACAACGTTTCAGTATTTTTAGCACTTTAAGGGCAAATTATGAACAATCCTCCCACGCTATGTTTTAAAGAGTAATTCCTGATCGTTTCCACCCATTGCAATAGGCAGTTAGGACTTGGGTTTAACATCTCTTGGAGAAAGATGCTCCCTCCAACACCTCCTCAGCACTGGACAGTCAGCCCAGGCCATGTCCAGGAGTGGCTCAGACCATTCATCTCCTTACTACAGGTGAGACATGCTATGTGTGAAAAACACATTGAGGGAGAAGTCAGGCTCTTGCAGCCTAGAGGTAGCATCCCTACCTCTGGACCAGGCAATCCAGGTTTAAGGTCTAGATTTGAGTGTGCTGGAAAAGCACAGCAGGCCAGGCAGCATCCAAGGAGCAGGAAAATCGACATTTCGGGCAAAATCCCTTCATCAGGAATGCATTCAGGTTCATGTCCCATCTGCTCCATAGGTGTGTCAGAGCAAGCCTGAGCAGATTTGCTGACATGGTCATGGTCTTGTGCCAGTCTAAGAACACCAGGGCAGTTTAGATGCTGCGCGAGGGAGAAAGGTCAGATCAGCTGAAATAAAGAGGGTACAGAGAGTCTTGTGTGATAATGTACACCAGCTTGGACCGAGGGGCCCATGTTTATACTGATTTTCTTCAGGAGAACATTGGCCGACTGAAATTAAAATGAATTCATGCTTTATGAATGATGTGGTTAAAAATAAACAAATAAGTTTTGCTTTAAAGGTTTGCCTTATAAGGGGGAGGCAGATGGTGCAAAGACTTGTACATTTGTGAGAGCCAAAAAAGAAATGGAAGATTTTAACTTCTCTCTGCAGCTGAAATTGTCAAATTGGACCGTTGGTTTCACTAAACAAAGTTGTTTCTGCACAAAATCCGTGTCGAGAAGAATTTGATGTGTAATTCAAAATCTTTTATCGCTTCTGACACGCAATAAATTATTTTGCTACAGTGCACAGACACTGATCTAATTAATTTGCAGGTACCTGCCCCTGAAGGGAGAATAGCTCACAAACAACAGCGAGATGTGATTGACTCGCTTTCGGTTGGTGCCATTGCTTAGCTTTCTGTGATGTTTCCTTCCAGTCTCTGCACTGCGGGATTCCTGTGTACTAGACAAATGATGCACTAGCTCCTGCTCCACCTCCAAAATAAACATGACAAGTGGACTCAGAACCTGACAATAGATAGGGACAGCCTCAGCAGAAATGTGTTCTCATGTCAGGCTCTAGCAAGGGTCTTTAGCCCTCAGAGATCATTGTGCAGTGGTGTCATTCTATCTTACAGAAATATAGATCTTTGTTCATTCCTAATATCAGTTGCCTTGTAGTTTCGTTAATTGGGAAGGACACTCATGCTGAAATCTAGCCTCAGCGACAAAGCCCACGTGCATGCTAAAACTCTCCACAGTGCTGCTCTCTGACACAACTCTCTCTCTCTCTCTCTCTCTCTCTCTCTCTCATTCTCCCATCCTCCATTCCTCTTGTAGGTGCAACTTCAAGCAGAAAAGTTAAATTCAGCTTGTGACTTTAACATCTTTGGTCATCTTTACGCAGGAAGCTGACGATTGAGGATTGAAATGGGTGTTTTTTTGGCAGAAATATACTGCTTTTATGAATTATCTATGAGCACGTGTCAAAACAGCTCACTACAGGACATGACAGAAAATACAACGGAAGTGTAATATTTCTTGAGTGTTTGCTCTCCTAGGGGCCTCAACCCAAAACGTGGAACATTTCCAAAACATGACAAGAAACTATTTGCACTTGAATTCAAGTGACAAAGAGTTCTGTCAAAGCTAATGGATCCATAGACGAGCAATGGCACTGGGTTGGTTGAATGGCTGGTTTGCTTAATGGGTTTCCAGGGAGAGAATGGATGAAGGGTGATGATGAGAAGGGAGACAAATAGTTAAAAATTTTATGAGGGATAGTTGGGTAGGTTAGAGAGAGGGGCCATGGAGAACATCATGGGATGGAGGAAAGTGGATGATAAAGGGAGCAAGTGGGATTCATAGGATCCCTACAGTGTGGAAGCAGGCCATTCAGCCCATTATATGCACACCAATCCTCCAAAGAGCATCCCATCCAGACCCAACCTCCACTCTATCCCTCTAACTCTGCAGTCCCATGGCTAATCCACCTAACCTGTACATCCCTGGACACTAAGGGCAACTTAGCATGACAAATCCACCCTAACCTACCCATAGAGTTAGAGAGATGTACAGCATGGAAACAGACCTTTGGCCCAATTCATCAATGCTGACCAGATATCATAAATTAATTTAGTTTCATTTGCCAGCATTTGTCCCATATCCCTCTAAACCCTTCCTAGTCCTATACCCATCCAGATGCCTCTTAAATTTTGTAATTGTACCAGCCTCCACAACTTCCTCTGGCAGAGCCTCATTCTATACACACACCACTCACATCATAGAATCCCTGCAGTGTGAAACAGACCCTTCAGCCCAACAAGTCCACACCGACCCTCCGAAGAGTAACCCACCCAGACCCATTTCCCTCTGACTAATGCACCGAACACTATAGGTAATTTAGGATGGCCAATCCACCCCAACCTGCACATCTTTGGATTGTGGAAGGAAACCCACACAGACACTGGGAGAATGTGCAAACTCCACACAGACAGTCACCCAAGGCTGGAATCGAACCTGAGACCCTGGCGTTATGATGCAGCAGGGCTAACCACTGAGCCACCATGCCAACCTAAAACATATTCATGTATTTGGCCAGGTGCTTCTTGAATGCTGCAGCGCATTCCAGGCACTCACCAGCATTTGTGTGAAAAACCTGCCTCACACATCTTATTTAAATATCCCCCTCGCAACTTGAACCTGTCTCCCTCAGTAATTGACCCCACTTCACGCGATATCAATTCTTCCTCCTCATACAGATTTCTGTATTCACGATTCCTAAACATTGAACCTTTGAGCAATTTAACTGGGTGGCGCTATATGTGAGAGATTAACTTTGATTTCCAGAATACATGTTGACATAGGAATTCATACTGAACTAAGTTGACAGCAATGATACACCAAAGATTTTTTTTACTATATCTCCCATTATGTCAACACTATATTGAATCTAGGGCTTTCTTTGCCCTCTAGGTAAATAGAAACACTGTTTTAAAATCATTTTCTGCCTGATAAAAATTGGTTAGAAGTGAATTCTGTGTATTTGTTTGCAAGACCATTGGAGACTATCATTGTGCTGAGCTCTTTATGGTCATAAAGAGGGCGTAGTGAGGGAAACAGAGTGCCGAAATGGGGAGGGGAGGTTTGGGTTGTATGTTTGTATTCACCAATTTCCTGAAAAACAGTCTTCTTTTTACTATGTAAATTAAATATGTCCCGTTCTCTCATTACAGACAGGCAGCTGGTGGTGAGCTGAACTTGGGGGTCACCACCCCTCAGGTAAGGGACAAGGTTAAGAAAGTGGGACCCACATGGTCCCCTCAATCAGTGGCTAGCATTGAACCTACACCGTTGGCATTTTGTAGGGAATTGGTGAATTGCAAATAAAGGACCCAAACCTTAAACAGCCACTTTATCACTCCATTTCTCTCACCATTCATTCTTTCACCTATCTCACACTCCTGTGTACTCACCCTTCATTCATATCTTTCAGTTTTGGAACAGTGGCTCAGTGGTTAGCACTACTGCCTCATAGTTTTGTGAAGGGCAGGTCATGCCTCACAAACCTTATTGAATTCTTTGAGAAGGTGACTAAGGAGGTGGACGAGGGGAAAGCGGTAGATGTGGTGTATATGGATTTTAGTAAGGCATTTGATAAGGTTCCCCATGGTAGACTACTGCAAAAAACAGTATGGCATTGAGGGTGAGTTGGAGGTTTGGATTAGGAATTGGCTGGCTGGAAGAAGACAGAGGGTAGTAATTGATGGCAAAGGTTCATCTTGGAGTGCAGTTACTAGCGGTGTTCCGCAAGGATCTGTTTTGGGACCATTGCTGTTTGTCATTTTTATAAATGACCTGGAAGAGGGGTTAGAAGGTTGGGTGAGAAAGTTTGCGGATGATACGAAAGTCGGAGGAGTTGGTGACAGTGAGGAAGGATGTGGCAGGTTACAGCAGGATATAGAAAAGCTGCAGAGCTGGGCAGAAAGGTGGCAAATGGAATGCAATGTAGCTAAGTGTGAGGTGATTCACTTTAGTAAGAG
>NC_057750.1:1489498-1495395 GCF_004010195.1 Chiloscyllium plagiosum
GAAGTTTTTGTTGCAAAAGTTCCGTCCCCTGGCTAGGCGACATCGTCAGTGCTTGGGAGCCTCCTGCGAAGCGCTTCTTTGATGTTTCCTCCGGTGTTTACAGTGGTCTGTCCCTCCCTATCCGGGCATTGGATAGGCTTATGGTGGTTAGTGGGCTAGTGTAGGTTAGGTGGGCTTGGATCGGCGCAACATCGAGGGCCGAAGGGCCTGTACTGCGCTGTATTCTTCTATGTTCTATGTTCTATAACACCAGGGTCCTGGGTTTGATTCCAGGTTTGGGTGACTGTCTGTGTGGAGTTTGCACATTCTCCCCGTGTCTGCGTGGGTTTCCTCTGGATGCTCTGGTTTCCTCCCACAGTCCAAAGATGTGCAGGTCAGGTGAATTGGCCATGCTAATTTGTCCATAATGTTCAGAGATGTGTAGGTCGGGGGTAAATGTAGAGTAATGTAGTAGGCGAATGGGTCAGGGTGGGTGAGTCTTTGGAAGGTTGGTGTGGACTTGTTTGGGCCGAAGGGCCTGTCCCTATGCTGTAGGGAATCTAATCTAATCTAGAGAATAGAGGGATAAGGATCCCATTTTTTGAGAATGGTACCAAACAGGTGGATGAGGGTAAAACAGTTGATGTGGTGTATATGGATTTCAGTAAGGTGTTTGATAAGGGTCCCATGGTAGGCTATTACAAAAATACAGAGGCATGGAATTGAGGGTGATTTAGAGGTTTGGATCAGAAATTGGCTAGCTGAAAGAAGAGAGAGGGTGGTGGTTGATGGGAAATGTTCATCCTGGAGTTCAGTTACTAGTGATGTACCGCAAGGATCTGTTTTGGGTCCACCGCTGTTTGTAATTTTTAAAAATGACCTGGATGAGGGCATAGAAGGATGGGTTAGTAAATTTGCGGACAACACGAAGGTCCATAGAGTTGTGGATAGTGCCAAAGGATGTTACAGAGGGACATAGATAAGCTGAAGAGCTGGGCTGAGAGGTGGCAAATGGAGTTTAATGCGGAAAAGTGTGAGGTGATACATTTTGGAAGGAGTAACAGGAATAAAGAGTTCTGGCTAATGGTAAGATTCTTGGTAGTGTAGATGAGCAGAGAGATCTCGGTGTCCAGGTACATAGATCCCTGAAAGTTGCCACCCAGGTTGATAGGGCTGTTAAGAAGGCATACAGTGTGTTCGCTTTTATTGGTAGAGGGACTGAGTTTCACAACCATGAGGTCATGCTGCAGCAGGTCTGACCGCACTTGGAGTATTGCATACAGTTCTGGTCACTGCCTTATAGGAAGGATTTGGAAGCTTTGGAAAAGGTTCAGAGGAGATTTACAGGATGTTGCCTGGTATGGAGGGAAGGTCTTATGAGGAAAGGCTGCAGGACATGAAGCTGTTTTCATTAGAGAGAAAAAGATTGAGAGGTGACCTAATTGAGCCATATAAGCTAATCAGAGGGTTAGATAGGGTGGATGGTGAGAGTCTATTTCCTCGGATGGTGATGGCTAGGACAAGGCGACATAGCTTTAAATTGAGGGGTGATAGATATAGGACAGATGTCAGAGGTAGCTTCTTTACTCAGAGAGTAGTCGGGGTGTGGAACATCCTGCCTGCAACAGTAGTAGACTCGTCAACTTTAAGGGCATTTAAATGGTCATTGGATAAACATATGGATGAGAATGGAATAGTGTAGGTTAGATGGGCTTCAGATTGGTTCCACAGGTCGGTGCAACATCAAGGGCTGAAGGGCCTGTACTGTGCTGTAATGTTCTTTTTCTATGTCTATGATCCTGTTAGTGAAGGCAGTTTTAGTATGGAAGGGCAAAATGTGTCAGCAGAGATTAGAGGGCTGAAGGGCCTATTGCTGTGCTATATGGTTCTTTGTTCTAAACAGAATCAGATCATGTGATTATTGATACTGAGGTAATAAATGTACACTCGGTGATGTCAATGGGCTTTTACAAGCTTATGGTGGATGGTGAGTCGGTTGGAGTGAGGGATGAGGGAGATATTGAAGTGAGGTTGAAGGATATTGTGATGATGCTATGGCTTTAAGAAATGTATTTTGTTCTATTTTTGAGAGGCTTTAAGACAACAGAAAAGAGCAGTCTACCAGAGCCAACAGCTTGTGAGGCCTTGGGGGTTTTTGGAACAATAGAAGCAGCCTGACTGGGTGTGGCCAGCTCTCATGGACCAGGATTTATAGATTTTGTTAGTTTTCAGGTTTTGCTTTCAGCAGTTGTTGTTGTGGGCTTGAAGAAGTGAATGTTATTTATTCCCTCTCTCAGTTATAGCCAAAAACCGGGAGTTGTCTTCCTCGGCTGCTAGCTCACATCTGAGACCAAATCTGTTTTTCTGAATTTGCCTTTTTGTCAAAGGATGTTTACAGGATGTCACTATATTGGAACACTTAATTAGTGATAGTTATTGTATCTATTATTCTGTTATGTTTCCAATAGATTTAAGTTAATCTTCTTTGTTTGTATTTTAACTGCAGTGTTTGAATAAATTGTGTTGCATTCAATGTTGAGTAGTTTGACCAGTCACATTGCATCTGCAACATGGCACATTACATCTGTCTTTAAAATAAGAAGAGGTCAGGGTTGAGGCTACATTCTTAAAATATTTTGAGGAGGGTCTGGTCTGGTCTGGTCTGGTCTGGTCTGTAACAATATCATGAGATGGAGGAAAGTGGGTGATAATGCAAGTGAGTGGGACTGCGGGATACAAGTGGATGGTGAGCAGACACAAGCGAGGGATAGGTGAAAGATTGGGAGAAATAGAGTAACAAAGTGTGTGTTTGAGGTTTGGGTCCTTTAGTTGGATTCACCAATTTCCTTAAAAAATGGTCTCCTTTTTCAAGATTTGAAAAGTGACTTCGTCTGGGAGTTCGGAGGCCAGGTAAGTAACTCCTTGTCTGTCAGAATGGACAATGACGTGGAGGTGTCAGTGTCGACTAAGATGAACAAACTCAGAAGTCACATGACACCAGGCTATAGTCCAACAGGTTTATTTGAAACCACACGCCTTTGAAGCGCTGCCCTTTTGTCAGGTGGAGCTCTTTCACCCAACGAAGGGGCAGCTCTCCACAAGATTGTGATTTCAATAAATCTATTGGACTATAACCTGATGTCATGTGACGTCTGAGTTTAAATGGCTTACCCCTTCATTTGAAACAGTGGCCCCTGGTTCCAGATCCTCACACAAGAGGAAACGTTCTCTCCACATCCACCCTCAGGACCTCACAAACTTCAACTGAAATGCTTCTAATTCTTAATCCCAGCGGATACAAGACTAGCCAAGCCAACGTTTCTTCACAAGATAACCGACCCATTGCAGGTATGACTCAATAAACCTTCTCCAAACTGCTTCTGATGGATTTTCAACTTGCCTTAGATAAGGATCATATTACTGTGCTCAGTACACCAGGTACAGTCCCACCAGCTGCTTTATAATAGAAATATAACCTCCCTACTTTCCTATTCAATTGTCCTCAAAATAAACAATATATGTTTAGTTTTCTTAATTGCTTACCCTACCTCAATACTAATGCTTTGTGAGACATGCACTCGGGCACCCAGCCTCCTGCTCCAAGATGGTGGCACTGGAGGACACCCCAGCCAGAGCACCTCTGCTCCACTTGGTCTTTTTCTTTTTCTCTTCTTTTTTCTCTTTTCTTGAGCTTTTCTTTAACTTTTAACATTGAACTTATTGAAATTACTCTGAGAGAAATGGAGGAAATGAGTCCTGGACTGGAGGCATAAGACATAGGAGTGGAAGTAAGGCCATTCGGCCCATCGAGTCCACTCCGCCATTCAATCATGGCTGATGGGCATTTCAACTCCACTTACCCGCATTCTCCCCGTAGCCCTTAATTCCTTGTAACATCAAGAATTTATCAATTTCTGCCTGGAGCATAGTCCTTTGCGAATTGGAGGCAAGACTTTGAGTTTTGAAGCCCGGTGTGGTCTGGAGACCGTGCCCTGTGCGGTCTGGAGCCTGGGCCTGGTGCGGTCTGGAGACTGGGCCCTGTGCAGTCTGGAGCCTGGGCCTGGTGCGGTCTGGAGCCTGGGCCTGGTGCAGTCTGGAGCCTGGTCCTGGTGTGGTCTGGAGACTGGGCCCAGTGTGGTCTGGAGACTGGGCCCAGTGTGGTCTAGAGACTGGGCCCAGTGTGGTCTGAAGACTGGGCCCGGAGCAGTCTGGAGCCTGGGCCCAGTGCGGTCTAGAGACTGGGCCTGGTGCAGTCTGGAGACTGGGCCTAGTGCAGTCTGGAGACTGGGCCTGGTGCAGTCTGGAAACTGGGCCTAGTGTGGTCTGGAGACTGGGCCTGGTGCAGTCTGGAAACTGGGCCTAGTGCAGTCTGGAGTCTGGGTGTTGCCATGGAGTTGAGGTAAAAGAACGAAAATCAGTTATTTTTTTTTCCTCTTTATTCTTATGCCAAATTTGCAATTTTGTACCAAATACTTAAGTATTTGTACCTTGGTATCCTTTACCTATGCTAGTGCCATAAGTGGAGACATTGCAAACGTTTCACTGCATTCATTCATCCCTCCCCATCTCAGAGTTGTGTAATCTCGCACCATTTGGATAATATACTTGCTTATTATTCTTCCTGTTAAAATTGACCATTTCATGTTTTCCCACAACCTGCTCTATTTGCCACACCTTTGTCCACTCACTTAACCCATCTGCATTTTTTGTCGTCTCTTTTGAGTCTTCTTTGCAATTATTTTCGCACCTCTCTTTGTGTCAGCTGCAAATGTATAAGTTTGATCATTTATACAAATGGCTGAGGTCCCACCTTGATGCCAGTAGCACATCACTCATTACATCTTTCCAATCAGAAAACAAATTCTCATTTATGTACATTCCCTGTTTCCTGTCAGTTAACCAGAGGGTGCATGTTGGCTCAGTGGTTAGCGCTGCTGCCTCACAGCACCAGGGACCTGGGTTTGATTCCATCTTCGGGTGACTGTCTGTGTGGAGTTCGCACATTCTCCACATATCAGCGTGGGTTTCCTCCCACAATCCAAAGGTGTGCAGGTTAGGGTGGATTGACCATGGGAAATTGCCCCATAGTGTCCAGAGATATGCAGGCTGGGTGGATTAGCCATGGGAAATACAGGGATAGGTAGGGAAGTGGGTCCTGGTTAGATGCTCTTCAGAGGGTCAGTGTGGACGCAATGGGCCAGCTGTCGGGATTCTATGATGAGACTAATTTTCTATGCATGCTAATATGTTTCCCTGCACACCATGAGTATTTATTTTCCTTAATAATGCCTTCTGGAAGCTTGCACCCTTTAATATGTTACTTGCTCAAAAGACTCCAATGAAGTAGTTCAACACTGATTTAGACTCTGTCTAAAGGTTTCTCAGTGCTCCAATATAATTTATTTTATAATAGCGACTAACATCTTTCCTATGCCAAATGTTAAGTTTACTTACGTGTAATTTTTGTCTCCGTCGCTATTTACCTAAAGGACTTTCATTCACCATCTTCCAATTAATGGAAATATCCCTGAATCTAGGAAATTTCAGAAAATTAAAACAAAAGCATCAACTATCTCACTAATTCCTTTAAGACCACAGGATGAAGTTGGTTGGGTTTGAGGAACATGCCAGCACACAGCTGCAACAATTTGCTCAGTAACACTTCCCAAAGACTGTAACTATCTCCAGTTTGTAGCGATTATAACAAGTTCAGCCAGGTCTGAGTTCCCAGATTGGGGCTGTTGACCTGGTCCAATCAGGGAGCTCTGGCTGACAGATATAAACAGGAGTGTTACCGGGCGGTGGGGATCCCCACTGGAGGGCTCTCTACGCGGGAGTCCTCCCCCTTTCTCTCGGGGATCTGGGGTGGAGGGTGCTGCACGCAGCAGTCCCCTGCAACCGCAGATTGCGATGGTTCA
>NC_057750.1:1498061-1506967 GCF_004010195.1 Chiloscyllium plagiosum
ATCACACAGCACTGTCCCTTGATGTGAAGGGCAGTGTTTGTCACTGGCCACTCGGGTGTTTTCCTATCTTCCTGGCGGTGGAATTTGAATAAAGATTGGTGCACTTTGTGTCTTCCACTGTGCCTCACACTGCACACACACACCATGGGTGCTGGGGAAAAAATAAGCACTACCGCACTTAGGTGGTAGTGTGGGGGTAAAAAAAAAGAAAAAAGAAAAAAGAAAAAAAAAAGAATAATAGTGTGTCTGGGGAAAAAATAAGCACTAAAAAAAAACAGGAGTGTTTTTTTTTCTGGGTTTCTTTTGATTTCCTTTCATTTGAGCTGTGCTCAGCTGCATAGGCAGCTACCACCATCACTGTTGCTGCTGCTGCAGCCTTGGCCTGCTCCCACTACTGCAGCCTGGGCCTTGCCTACACCTCAGCACTGCTGTTGCAGCCTGTGTCTACCTCCTACTACCGCAGCTTGGGCCTCAGCTATACCTCAGCACTGATGCTGCAGCCTGGGCCTGTTCCTACTACCGCAGCCTGGGCCTTGCCTACACCTCAGCACTGATGCTGCAGCCTGGGCCTTGCCTACACCTCAGCACTGCTGCTGCAGCCTGGGCCTGTTCCTACTACCGCAGCCTGGGCCTTGCCTACACCACAGCACTGCTGCTGCAGCCTGGGCCTACCTACTACTACCGCAGCCTGGGCCTTGCCTACACCACAGCACTGCTGCTGCAGCCTGGGCCTACCTCCTACTACCGCAGCCTGGGCCTTGCCTACACCTCAGCACTGCTGCTGCAGCCTGGGCCTACCTCCACTCCTGCTGCCTGGGCTCCACCTACACCTCAGTACTGTTGCTGTTGCTAAAAACAAAAACAGGAGTGCGAGCCTGGATGTACCTGGAGAAGGAGCACGTGGTGTCCACCCTTGAGCTGTTCAGGGAGAGGTGGGCACCGCAGAGAGTGAAGTGTTTTATTTTCCCCTCCAACTTTATTTTGATTTAATCCCTACCCTTTCTTTCACTTTTTTGATCATGCAGCATTGCCCTCTGAGAAGGGCACTGCCTGTCACAGGCCACTCAGGTGTTTCCTTTCTTCCTGGTGGTGAGGAATGAATAAAGATTCACACACGTTTTGTCTTTCACTGTGTCCTACATCTGCACAGACATGACATGGGTGCTGGGGAAAAATAAGCATTAGTGTGGGGGAAAATTTAATTTAAAAAAGGAAAAAGTAAACATGTGTGTAAGAGGTTGTATTCACTCTGAGAACTGGCTCTGAGGGAGCTGGGTCAGGGTCAGAGACTCTCCACGTATATATAAAGGAGGACTTGGTGACGGGATTATTTCAGTGGCGGTGAGAGTGGGTTACACCCATTGGAAGATAAAGTGAGGATGATCAAACACACCCCAGATTAAGTCTTTCCTTGGGCTGGGTGAATTATTACACAAAGTTCATCGATAACCTAGCCTCCAGCCTGGCACCTTTACAGCAACTGTTAGGAAAGGGTCAGCTTTGAAAATGATCGCGTAGCCAAGCCGTAGCTTTCAGGGAAGTGAAAAAACAGCTATCATCCTCTAAGGCACACTATGACCCCAAGTGAGATCTAGTATTGGACATGTGTTATCTCCCGGTACGGCATTGGGGTGGCATTATCTCATGGGTGGCCCAGTCGAGAGGAACGGCCATTAGCATATGCATCCAGAACTTTAGCTAATGTGGACCGTAAATATGCCCAGATAGTGAAGGAAGGTTTTGTGGTCAAATCTGGAGTCAGGACATTCCACCTAAAGGACATAAATTTGTAATAATGATGGACCCCAAACCCCTGCTAGGTCGATTTAAAGACAAGGCAGTGCCGCCCATAGCTTCAGGCCAAATTCACCGATGAGCTCTAATGTTAAGTGTGTACAATTACTAGTTGAAATATTGTCCATGAGGCCGGACAGCAAATGCTGGTGTATTGAGCTGCCTCCCACTGGCAGATACATCACTGATGGGACTGTCACTGGAAGAGTCCGCAAAGGTTTTACATTTTCTGGATGCACTTCCAGTCACAGCCAACAATATCAGACTTTGGACACAGGAAGATCCGGTCGTGACCAAACTGAACCAGCTGGTGGTGATGGTGGCCGACCAAAGGGCCATCACAACCAGAATTGAAACCGTTTTGGACCCAGAGAGACAGCGCAGTACGGTGTGTTATTATGGGGAGCAAGAGGGATTGTCCCAAGCAAAGGTCACCACGAGATACTGGCTGAACTCCACCAGGGTCATCCAGGGGTTTCTAAAATGAAGATGTTGGCTGAAGTTTTGTCAGGTGACCAGGGTTGGATGCAGACATAGCTGCGATGATGGGTAGTGCCCAGAGTACCAACAATATCAACAATTACCACCAGCAGCCCCACACATTCATGGGAATGGCCAGGTAAAACCTGGACTCAGTTATACATTCTCAGTCATTGTGGATGCCCACTCAAAATGGCTGGATATGTAGAGAATTCACTCATCAAACGCAGGCACAATGATAGAAAAATTGTGCACATCTTTTGCAATACACAGGGTCCCGGAAGTGTTGGTCACAGCCAATGGGCCACCATATACCAGCAGGGAATGTGAGTATTTTCTGAAGTTGAATGATACTCAATATATAAGGACAGCTCCATACTACCCATCATGCATTGCCCTGGCAGAAAGACCACTGCAAACTCTGAAGACAGGCCTAAAGAAACAGTCTACAGCCTCGCTCGATACCAAATTGTCCAAGTTCCTATTTGATTATCGGACTACTCTTCATTCAAGAGCTCCAGCAGAGTTGCTAATGGGGAGAAGAGTCTCTATCAGATGAATTAATTCCTAAGAATCAACACTTAAGAACCTGCAGTTAGGCAACTTTGTACCTAAGATGGCGCCATAAGTGGTGACTTATGAACTTTTCTTGATACTCAAGCAAGTATGTGACAATAAAGCGAATTCTAATTCTTTACTTTTTAAAGAATCTATAAAAACTCTCACTATCAGTTGTTATATTTCTAGCTGACTTTCTCTCATCGTATAGTTTCTTTCTCCATTTTAATTTTCTAGTCATCCTCTGCTATCATTTTATTTCTTTTTCCTTTAAGTTTGATGCTCTCTATAACTTATTATGGATGATTAGAAATTACTAAACTGGAAAGGATTTGCTGAAATAATCCCACTTTGAGTGATTATGACAAATGGTTGAAGGAGTTGGCTCAGAACAGAATGGTTCAGAGAGGATTTGATGATGTATAAAATCATACAGAGTTAAGTTTGAGTAAGATAAAGAGCAAAGTGTTCCAATGGTTGAAGGATTGATTACCTGCTGAAGCTGATTCGATTGGCAGAAGAATTTAAGTTTTTAACAAGGAAGAACTCAAAAGGTGCCACACCCATTCCACATTCCTATCTGCTTCTGAAACATGATTGATAAGTAAGGATCTGTGGAACAAAATACAGGCCTTTGAAATGTGGAGCCTAAGCTTAAAGTTTCACACAAATTCACAAGAAATGCTTTAAATAACAAGAGCAAGGAGAATTCCTAATTCCAGGAGAGAATGTCAGCATTTCGACAGTTTGATCAGAGCTGAAAAGGTACAACAGTCTCTTCTTGAGTGTAAAGTGGGGGCAGCAGAAAGAGCGGCTGCAATGGAGTACGAGGGGACACCATGCAGATGAACAGAACGTCCTGAGACAGCAGATTACCAGAAAGTGGGGTTTCATGGAGGACGGGCTCTATGGAGGAGAGGCTGCTGGGAGGTGGAGCTCCAGGGAGGAGGGGGTCCTGGGAGGTGGAGCTCTGGGGAGGAGATGCTCCTGGGAGGTGGAGCTTCAGGGAGGAGGGGCTGCTGGGAGGTGGAGCTTCAGGGAGGAGGGGCTGCTGGGAGGTGGAGCTCCAGGTAAGATAGTAGTGGCAGATTCAATAGTCACCTTCAAAAAGGAACTTGATAAATACTTCGTGAAGAAACGTTTTGAGAGATACTGGGTAACATTTAGAAAATGGGATAACACAATTACCTTCTGAAGAAGCTGGAGCAGATTTGATGGGGCCAATGGCCTTTCTGTTTGCTGTGATGTTTGATGGGGCCAATGGCCTTTCTATTGCTGTGATGTTTGATGGGGCCAATGGCCTTTCTGTTTGCTGTGATGTTCAGTGACTGATGATTGTGACCTGGAAATAGATTGTACCCCTCAGGGTTAAATTTTCCAGGAGAGGGGGGATAACATCACGGACTGAATACAAGCAAATGGAATTGTAGTTCTGGTAAGTGATGATTAATCTTACTGTAATACTTCCTGCTCCTGGATTGGAATCCTTGCTGTAATGTCAGCATTTGTTGGAGTGTCAGTGAGTGCTCTGAACCAGGACCGGGGCAAGATGGGGCCTGACCTAAGGGTTAATTTATTTCCTTTTTGACTACTTTGTTTGAGGAGAGAGCTGGCAGGTGAGGAGGGATTATTGGTGCTGACAGTGGGAAATTATTCAATCAGTACATGTCACTACCATTCAGGTCCCCAAGATAAGAAGCTTATTGGCACAAGTGACTCTCAATCTAAGGTGATCTTTTACAGTGAGAGGTATCTGTTGTGTGACTGGGTCAATGCCCTCTTTCAATGTGTGGCAAAGCCAATGCAGGCTGTTGGGATTCTCTCCAGATGAAACCTTCTGTCTTGGTGTGCTCAGTTCCAGCGTGGGAGAGAGCGTCACTTCAGTTTAGGGGGAGGTGGGTGTCACGGTTGTCTTATTACATACGTGTGCAGGAGGAGCATGGAGCGTGGTGTCATCCCACCCCCCACCCCCCATGACTGTAAGGGGTCAGAGGTCGAAGGCACGGTGTTTGAAGGGACCTGAAGGTAGACATCATCGCTTCCAAAGCGGAATCCTTATGCAGAGCCCCCACCCTTGGTCAGCCTCCTGGACTGGTCCCTTTAACACTCAGACCTCCCTCAGATATTGCCCTTGCCCACACGTGGCCAAAGCAGCGGTCACTCAGTGTGAGTCCCTCTCGCATCATAATGTTTGTATACTGTCAGCAATTGAAAAGACAGAGCTCACTCAGGGGGGATGAGCTTTGCATCTGACAGGGTGTTGGCATTAAGAAAGTAACTGTGCAATTTCACCCAATTATCATTCGTCCATTTAAAGTTCTTTTCAACAATTCATACAGGACTCAAAATGTTAACCCTGCTTTCTCTCTCTCCAGAAGCTGCTGGACTCAGAGTTTCTCCAGCACTTTCAAGTTTTTATTTTCCGATTTCTGGCATTTCTTGAAGTTGGTCCCCTGCTGACTTTCCTCCCTCTTTCTGGGAGGCAGCGTGAGGTTCTGCTCTGACTGTGAGTGATCGTTTCCTCGCTGGCCCTCACCCGAGAGCAGGGCGAGGGAAAGCTGGAAGCTGCTGCATGAAGTGAGATAATTCCTCATCAATGTCCTGTGAACAGTTTGGGTCCTCTCACCTCAGGAATGATGTGTTGGAGACTGTTCAGAGAACATTCACTGCATTAACTCCAGAGATAAGTGCATGACTAGGAAAGGTTTGGAGGGATATGAGCCAGGAACAGGCAGGTGGGACTAGTTTAGCTTGGAAAATGTTCAGTGTGGATTGGTTGAGCTGAAAAGTCTGTTTCTGTGCTGTGTGACTGTATGACTCTGTGAAGGGTTTGTCTTATGAAGAGTGACTGAGCAGCTTTAGTTTGTACTTGGGAGTTTCGAAAGCTGCGAGGAGATTCTGATTGACGGACATAAGATGCCAAAGGGGATTTGCAAAGTAGATGAACAACAGAATGTTGCTCATGTGGGGCATGAGAGGTCATTGTTTTCGGATAAGGGGTAGCAGATTCAGGGATGAGGAGAAATTACTTCTCTAATGAATCTTGGAATTCACTGCTGCACAGTGCAGTGGGAACTGGGACACTGGCTAAAATGTAAGGGGGAGGAAGACAGATTTTTAATGAGGAACAGGTTGAAAGGTTATGGGAAGCGGGCATGAAAGTGGAGTTGAAGCTGAGATGTGTAATAACTGCACAGAGGCCGGTATTCTATCACCCAGAGACCCTTTATTTCCAGCCTGTGACCATGCAGCACGGAGCCAGTCACAGGAGTGAGGAGACCCTGAATTTCCTGGTTATGCAGTTCACTGTGACATCAGCAAATCACCAAATGTGATTTTGAGCGGGGAGCACTCACATAGAAAACAAATGGACTGAACCACAACACCGCAGAGACAGAGTGCAAAACTCCTGTTCCTTTATTGTTTAAAAATTATTTAATAAGAACTCCTGTTGCTTTTTTTTTTTCTGACACTCCTTTTATTCTTAGGTTATTGTTCCTGCCACCTTCGTTCCTGCCATACTGGAGCTGGGCAGCTTCAGGGAGTTCCCTACACACCCCTCCACCACCACCACCACCACCATAGCCCTGCCCCCTCGCTGTGCCCAAGTCAAAAGGCAAGCCCTGAACCCATGCCCCTGTCTACAGGAAATTGTAGCAGAAGGCTGGAGGATAGCAAATGTTGTCCCCTTGTTCAAGAAGGAGAGTAGAGACAACCCTGGAAATTATAGACCAGTGAGCCTTACTTCAGTTGTGAGTAAAATGTTGGAAAAGGTTATGAGAAATGGGATTTATAATCATGTGGAAAGGAATAACTAGATTAGGGATAGACAACATGGCTTTGTGAAGGGTAGGTTGAGCCTCATAAACATTATTAAGTTCTTTGAGAAGGTGACCAAACAGGTGGATGAGGGTAAAGCGGTTGATGTGGTGTATATGGATTTCAGTAAGGTGTTTGACAAGGTTCCCTACGGTGGGCTATTGCACAAAATATAGAGGCATGGGATTGAGGGTGATTTAGCAGTTTGGATCTGAAATTGGCTATCTGTAAGAAGACAGAGGGTGGTGGTTGATGGGAAATGTTCATCCTGCAGTTCAGTTACTAGTGGTGTACCACAAGGATCTGTTTTGGGGCCACTGCTGTTTGTCATTTTTATCAATGACCTGGATGAGGGCCTAAAAAGATGGGTTAGCAAATTTGCAGATGGCACTAAGATCGATGGAGTTGTGGAAGGTGACGAAGGATGCACACTCTGTACAGTTCTGGTCACCGCATTGTAGGAAGGATGTGGAAGTTTGGAAAGGGTTCAGCGGAGATTTACTGGGATGTTGCCTGGTAGGGAGGGAAGGTCTAATGAGGAAAGGCTGAGGGACTTGAGGTTGTTTTTGTTAGACTGAAGAAGATTGAGAGGTGACTTAATTGAGACAAATCAGATAATCAGAGAGTTAGATAGGGTGGACCGTGAACCTTTTTCCTCCGATGGTGATGGCTAACACGAGGGGACATAGCTTTAAATTGAGGGGTGATAGAAACAGGACAGATGTCAGAGGAAAGCCAGTCCCACCTGCTCCAGAGGTGTGTGGTAGCATCTCCGAAATTGGTTGATTCAAAAATATCTAAAAACATGGGTGTCAGAAATCTAAAGCAAAGATTGCATCGTTTAGCCTTTTTCAACCAAATCTGTCTTGAATAAGAGGTTTAAGGCAGAGATGGATTTCTTCTCTCTGAGTGGAGTGAATCTGTGGAGTTCCTCACCAAAGAGGGATGTCGAGGCTGGGTTATTCAGCATATTCAAGGCTGAAAGCAGTAGTCGCGTGACAGCAGGTTATCACAGTGTTTCAAGGGCTTGGGATTTCTAATAAACCTGTTGGACTCTAACGTGGTGACATGTGACTTCTGACTTTGTCCACCCCAGTCCAACACCTGCACCTCCACATCATTCAGGACTGAGATAGAGAGAATTCTAACCAGGACGGGAATTGGGGGTTCTCGGCAAAAAGCAGAACAGTGGAGCTGAGGGTGACCAGATCAGCCGTGATCTTGTTGAATGGCAGCCCAGACTCAATGGGCTGAATGGCCTCATCCTGCTTCCTCCGGTGGTGATGGTGTTAAAGAGAGATCAGGAAACGGGCTCACCATCAGGTGCAGGCTTTGGTGGGAAATTAGATTCTCACAAGATACACCCTCAGGTAACAAAGCCATTGGCCAATTCTATCAACCCATGACCTGAAAACAACAAATAGCAACGAGTTATAGGGGACAACAAATAGACCCTAATATCAACACAGCTCCGTCTCTGTTATTAATCATCATCCAGAGGGTCATAAACACTGACATGATGCATATCTTTGGTTGTTGAAATGTATTTAAACTTTATAAATTATCTTAATGTCTTTGTACATTAGCACAGATCTATTGATTGCAATCTGTGACTGCAGATTCAGCGAAAGCATTTAGAATTATAAGTAGCACAGTCTGGCGATTGAAGTTATTTCCTCAGCACAGCCTCAGTATTGAGCTGAGCCTTTGATAGATTGAGATGATGTTTCAGCCAGGGACTATACCTCCTGTCCATTATTAGGGAACGCTAACAGGAGCAGGAGGGCAATCAGATTGAGTGCTCAGTCTCGGGCTGTTAAACATCTGCACTTCCTTCTTATTCCAGCCTTGGGTAGATCTCTGCTTTGAGTCTCTGTGGTTTCTGGGTGATTGGGACTTGGACATGTGGAACACACTGAATGGTTAGATCATGGGATTCCCAAAGTGGGTGAAGGGGCCTTGATCACAGGAGGTGAGGCTGAATTGTTCAGGTTGGGAGCTCTGGGCATCTGCATTAACTCAGCATCTACTCCAGAAACCTGTCCCCTTACTCCTGTCCTGCCCCTCCCCTTCCCTCTCCTCTTCTCAGCCTATCCCTTCCTCCCCCTGCCCCCTTCCTATCTCCGACTCCCACTCTCACTCAGACTATCCTCCCACTCCCCGTTGCTTTAGCACAACCCTACTGAACCTATTCTCTCTGCTCCACACTCTCCCTGCTCCATTACCCCCCTCCCCCCCCACTCTCCCTGCTCCAT
>NC_057750.1:1510416-1552392 GCF_004010195.1 Chiloscyllium plagiosum
TGCTCCATTACACCCCCTCCTCCTCCCCCTCTCTCATTGCTCCTTGTCACCCCTTCCCCTTGTCTCACAGGCTCCCTGCCATTCCAACTCGTCCCCGAGCATCAAACGTCTCAGCGAGAGGTCATGACCAAAACCTTCAAGCCTCGAAATTGGGGGTAACTGTTTGGGAAGCCATGGGGCATGTGTTGAGTGAACCCCATACAGGAGTGAGTTTGTATCAAGCAGCTCAGTCCTAACGATGGAACCGCCTGCATTTCGAGGCAATGGGTTTGACAAGTCCCAGTGTGAGCACCATGCTGACCTATGCTGACCTATGCTGCCTGTCTCTGCCAGTGAGTGTTTGTCACAAGTGGTTTACAAATTAGCGATAATCTAATCAGATGTTTCCTCTTCCCGGTGTCCCATATTCAACTGCCCTTTGACCCTTAAGCAGTCAACACAAACCCAACAGTAAATCCTCTGTCCACCTACGAAAGCACCCATTGGTACTATTGCAAACAACTTCCAGCAGTTAGCACCAGTCACATCCCTCACCATTGCCAGGAAGCTGAGACAGGTCAGACCCCCACTGATTGCGTTATTGATCTGTTTGATTTGCTGTAAGATAGGAGCAGGAGTAGGCCATTCAGCCCATCTAGTCTGCTCCACCATTCAGTGGGATCATGGCTGATCTGACCACCCTCAACTCCAGTTTCCTGCCTTTTCCCCATAACCCTCGATCCCTTCAGGATGATAAATCTGCCTACATCAGCCTTAACGACCCAAAACCAACAACCCTCTGCAGTAAACGATTCCACAGATTCGCAGTCCTCTCTGAGAGTGTGGGACACCTCACTCTGAGATGATGTCCTTTGGTCCTAGACTCTCCCACAAGGGGGAGCAACCTCTCCACACCCGGCCCATCCAATCCACTGAGGATCTTATAAGTTTCAATAAAATCGCCTCTCATTCTTGTATATTCCAATCAGTGCAGAGCCAGATTACTGAAGCTCTACTCATTAGATAGTGCCTCCATATTGTGATCAGCCAAGCCAGCACAGGAATGGGGGTCTGTGTCCTATACAGGGGCTTAGCAGGGCTAATGACCTGCTTCTAAGGTCATAATGACCCTGTCCACCAATAAGGCTTGAAGCACCAGCTCAGGAGATTCAGCAACATTCCAAACCTCTCACATTGAGAAAATGATCTCAATGTGAGGGACTAGACGTACATTGGAATCAGGGAGCGTCCAATGGAACTTTGGCATTGCTTTTGTTCCTGGCGTGGGACTTGAAGCTAAAGACGAGAGTATGTCCAACAGAGCCACGGCTAATAAACTAGCTCCATCCACACTGAGTGACGGAGCGTGCTCAGTGTGGTTCTGTTCCATGTTGTGTTATTCACTTACCTCAGTAAAAGGTGAGGGCATCAGTGCCAACTGTAAGAGAAACCACATCGAGAACTAAAATTGGACAAATTTCTGTCCCGTGATGATTTAACCATTTCTGTTACTAACTATGTAGAGAGAGCTCTCTGCCAATCTCTCATCTCTTTGATATAGAATGGCAATCAACTCTGAATTTATAGAGTAAAGAGATCATTCTACATATAAAGCGATCACATTTCATTGATTTACAGCTTGTTTGAAGGGCAACTATTGAGTTTTTGTAAACCTTCCAAGAAATGCTTGATGACAGAGTGTTTGTCCATTGTCCCAACTCGCTCTTGGGATCTGGAAAACACATACTAAGTTTCAGCTTTTATTTCAGTTCCTGATAGGAAACTCTCATATACACCAACATGTCACCTTGAGCAGGGTATGTCTTCTGCTTTCTTGGGTTCAGCAACTCTTCCCTGGTGAACACTCACTGCTATCACCTTTGATTTCACTTGTGCCTGCTTCTGGATTCACTGCTATCTCTAGGATCTCCTCCAACCCTCCGAGATCTCTATACCCCTCCAATTCCAGCCTCTTAAGCAATCCCTTACCACACCACTCTAGAATTCTCTCTTCCTTCCTTTCTTTATGCTTCTTCCTCAAAATGAACAAGAACAAAGAACAATACAGCATAGGAATGCAGGCCCTTCGGCCCTCCCAGCCTGTATCACCATATTTTGCCCTTCCATACTAAAACTGTCTTCCCTTACAGGATCCATATCCCTCTATTCCCTTCCTATTCCTGTATTCATCCAGATGCTTCTTGAATGCTGTTACTGTGTCTGCTTCCACCACCTCCTCTGGCAGCACGTTCCAGGTGCTCACCACCCTTTGTGTGAAATACTTACCTCACACACCTCCCTTAAACTTCCCCTCTCACACCTTGAACCTGCGACCCCTAGTAACTGACCTCTCCACCCTGGGGAAAAAGCCTCATACTTTCCACTCTACCCATGCCGTTCACAATCTTATAAACTTCTACCAGGTCATGTCAAGTGTTCCTTATAACTTAACCAAGCAAAAGTGAGGACCGCAGATGCCGGAAACCAGAGTCTAGATTGGAGTGGTGCTGGAAAAGCACGGCAGGTCAGGCAGAAACCGAGGAGCAGGAACATCGACATTTTGGGCAAAAGTCCTTCATCAGGAATGTAACTTACCTGCCTATCCCAATATCTTTTTAAAGCGGCTCAGTGTCAAATCTTTTCATGGTACGGTTCCCGCGGAAGAGTCATGAAGGATGTTACTCTACTGGTGCTACAGAAATGCAGGTTGTGGCCCAATTCCTAGGCAGTTCAGGGACAGCCCCTTCCCCAGTCTCAGAAGGTCAGAAACAAATATCAGTGAGGCAGTGGTAGCTCACACAGAAAACTCTCACCCAGTAACTGGGCGTGAAGGGTTGTGAGGAGACACTGGGAATTGTCAATAGTTACAGGTTTGGCCATCCAACCTGGAAAACTGATAAACACCACAAACATCACCTCCACCAGAAATATCCACTCCCTCCGCCACAATCTCACCCTCAGTCCTAACTGCTAAAGCCAGTAACTTGCCCAAATTTCCTTCCAAATCCACAATCACTGCCTTTGAGAGGGACAAGCACAAGGTGAGGAAACATTCTTCCCTCTCAGACAGTACTGCGTCTTTGGAATTCCCGTCCTCAAAAAGCAGCGGGTAGAGAACTTTTCAACATTTTAAGGCAGATGTAGAGAGATTCTTGATGACCGAGGGGGTGAGAGATTCTTAGGATAACATCGGAATGTAGGGTTGAGGTTAAAATCAGATCAGGCACAATCTTATTGAGTGGGGGAACAGGCTCGAAGGGCTGAGTGGCCTCCTCTTACTCATTGTTCATATGTTCATGTGACAGTAGATACATGGGTGATACATACGGCAGATACATGGGAGAGACGTACAGCAGATACATGGGAGAGACGTACAGCAGAAACATGGGAGAGACGTACAGCAGAAACATGGGAGAGACGTACAGCAGATACATGGGAGAGACGTACAGCAGATACATGGGAGAGACGTACAGCAGAAACATGGGAGAGACGTACAGCAGAAACATGGGAGAGACGTACAGCAGATAAATGGGAACACCATTCCCCGCAAGTTCCCCTCTAAGCCCTTCACCATCCTGACTTGGAGATATATCGCTAATCTTTCAGTGTCGCTGGGTCAGAATCCTGGAAATGCCATTACTCAGGGACTGGCTGAGAATACGTCTGTACAATTGACAGGACAAGGTGGATTTATATAATTATATATTTATATACTTATATAATTCCAACCACTTTGTCCAGGCCTCTCGGTATTCTGTAAATATCAATCTGATCCCACTGCCCCATCCTTCTGAACATCAAGTACAGACCCAGGGTTCTCAACCACTCCTGAGATGAGAACCCTTCATCACTGGGATCATTCTTGTGAACCCCCCCGGACCCCTCTCCAACGCCAGCACATGCTCCCTTAAATACGGGCCCAACATATTCTCACAATATTCCAAATGGAGTCTGACCAGAGCCTGATACAGCCTCAGCAGCACATCCTGCACACCTTTGGACTGAGAGGCCTGAGTAGAGTGAACATGGAGAATATGTTTCCAATAGTGGGAGAGATCCGGACCCTGAGGGCACAGCTTCAGAGTGAAGGGACAACTCTTTAGAACTGAGATGAGGAGGAATTTCTTCAGCCAGAGGGTGGGGACTCTGTGGAGCACATTGCTGCAGAGGGCTGTGGAGACCAAGTCATTGAGGGTCTTTAAGACAGAGATAGACAGGTTCCTGATTAATAAAGGGATCAAGGGTTATGGGGAGAAGCAGGAGGGATGGAGTTGATGAACATATCAGCCACGAACAAATGGTGGAACAGAATCATTTGGTCAAATGGCTGAATTCTGCTCCCATATCTTATGGTCTTCTGGAGAAACTCAGCAGGTCTGGCAGCATCTGTGGAGTGAGAAAGCAGAATTAATGTTTCACGTCCAGTGACCCTTCTGTTCACTCTGAAATAAAGGGTGACTCGGTGACGGGACACTGGCTCCTTTGGATTTATTTCAGGAACCATTCTGGCAGATCTGTCCTGCATTCCCTCAAAGGTCCGAACATCCATTCTGATGATGGTGATCAGAACTGGACCCAGGTGATTTCTAACCAGAGATTCAGCATAACTCTCACTGCCTTTGTGCTCAAAAACCTTCATTCATTACTGCATTTGACTAGCCATATCTCAATACCCCCTACCTCCAGACCGATTCCTATGTACCCACCTCTCCTAGCTCTCTCAGCCCCTACATACTTTCTCAACAAACCGTGTCATCAAATCCTACATTGCCTTGCTGCCTCACAACGCCAGAGACCCGGGTTCATTTCCCGCCTCGGGCGACTGACTGTGTGGAGTTTGCACATTCTCCCCGTGTCTGCGTGGGTTTCCTCCGGGTGCTCCGGTTCCCTCCCACAGTCCAAAGATGTGCAGGTCAGGTGGATTGGCCATGCTAAATTGCCCATAGTGTTAGGTGAATGTAGGGGAATGGGTCGGGGTGGGTTGCTCTTCAGAGGGTCAGTGTGGACTTGTTGGGCTGAAGGGTCCGTTGCTACACTGTAAGTAATCTAATCTAATCTAATCCCTTTTATAAACACCCTTCTGCATTAAATTCGATCTTTTGCCTCTGAGTCCAATCTTTGAGTCTATCTCTAGCCTTTGGGACTCAGTATTTCCCAATCCTCTATATCGAGCATCACCGTTATACTCTGTACTCCAAAATCAACTTTGTTATTGACAAACTTCAAACTGATCCCAGCACTGACACCCTGGGATCACACTATCCACTACACCACAGTCTCTGCAGGAAAATAACACAGCTCACTGTTTTCTGGACTTATCGTTTGTTTTTATTCAGTCAGATTCTGACTCTCTTAATTCATGAGTTTCTGTTTTAGTGAAGCAGCCTTTTAGGCAGCACTTAGTCAAACAATCCCTTCAGAGACAGGGAGATGGGAAGGGGGGAGATGGGAAGGGGGGAGAGTGGGGACAACCATGAGGGAGGAGGATTGAGGGATGGAAATTAAACATGAAGGACAAAAGGGATAGAGGGGAGAAAGATGGAAGGGGACAGGGGATAGGTGACATTGGGAAAGTAAGTCAATGAGAATGAACAAAATGTAAAGATAGAGCTGGAGAGAGAGAAAATCTTCAATCCAGCCACAATGACAGCTATTTGAGGCAATTAATCAGTGCATCCACTGAGCAAAATGCCAGAACTCTTTAATTGCTTTGTTACTATTTTCAATAGCTTTTTAAACTGTAAGGAATCACCCAGGAAATCACACTGCTAAAGCGAACTCAGTATCGAAAAGCCCAGTCAGTTCAAGGTCACTCACTGTGGTATGATGAGGCACATTAGTGAACAGAGAGTGAACAAAGACATGAACTCGAAATGTCGAAGCTGTTGTCAATGGACTCTGTATGCCATTGACTTTCACTGATTGCCAGCACGATCAGGGCAGTTTAAGAATCAATGTAGTACAATCTCATACAATTTCTCAAAGATACAACCTTCCACTCAGCCAAACCTAAACAGCTGCAATGGAAAGCAAGACTTCCAAAAGAACAACAAATCAAAGCAGATATTATTACCATGAGGGTAATGTCTTCAGGTTAAATGGGTCATGTCCAGGCCTTGAAAATAATCTATAAATGTCTTCAAAGCAGAAAGGATTGTTATCAAAATGCAATCAACTTTCAACACTCCTGGAAAGTGCAAAGTGTCTGTTCAATGTTGCTCCTGGCTCCCCTCATAGAATCCCTACAGCATGGAAACAAGACATTCAGCCAATAGGGTTCAGACTACGCCTCCAAACTGCATCCCACCCAGACCCATGCCCACTCACCCTGTATTTCACCAGTTTCCTCATTTCTCCTTCCCCCACCTCACCCCAGTTCCAACCTTCCAGCTCAGCACTCGAAACATCGATTTTGCTGCTCCTCGGATGCTACCTGACCTGCTGTGCTTTTCCAGCACCACTATAATCTAGACTCTGGTTTCCAGCATTTGCAGTCCTTGTTTTTACCTGTATTTCCCATGGCCAATCAACTCTAACCTACACATCTTTGGATTGTGGGAGGAAACTCATGCAGACACAGGGAGAATGTGCAAACTCCACCCAGACAGTCGCCCAAGGCTGCCCCAGACGCAGGTTAAGAGGAGCAAGCAAATTCATGATGGAGTTGAGGTCAATATTTAATCAGAGAATGTGCTGCTGGGACCAGAATCAAAATGGCCTACACTGCTTCTAGCTTTCATGTTTCAATGACCTCTACTTGGCACAAACCCAGGCCATTCTGCCCATCATGTTCAAACCCTGCGGTTCCCTTTCAATCCATATCATAAACTCCAAGTGATCAATCTCTGAGCAGGCCCTCAACCACTGTCTCAGCCGCATCCGTTAGGCCCTATACCTATCGATGGGACCAGTCATTTGGTCCCTTCCATTTCAGCTGAGTTTAATTACAGAGAAATCAATCTGCAGCCTTTTTATCTGTTCCCCCCGTCTTTCCTCAGAGACAGAAAGCTGCCATGTGAGGAACAGGTAGTGTGTGGGAATGTTCACAAAAGCATAAAGGAATTATATCAGCAAAACTCAAATGTCAGGCAGCTGTGGGAGTCTGCAGGCAACCTTTCCTTTGTTGTTTCCCAAGTTGTGGGTTAATTAATTAAATAAAGTCTCAAAGTATTTGTCTCCAATTAGCTGGGGCCTGGGAAGGTGTTTGTTCTGTGAAGGGGTCAGTTCAACTAATTATAGAATGTTAACGTCCCTGAACCATGAAATTATGGTGAGAATTTGAATGGTCCAGACACTTTAGCAAGTTTGTTCTGAAGATTTCTCTGTGCTTTACTTTCACAGAGAGAATTGACTCCAGATTCAGACACCTCATGGCCTGAGGAATCCAAGCTAATTCACTAACTTCATCATTTGCACTTTCCCTTCACACTGATTTTTGAGTTGGGCAAGTTGTTGGAGGGAATCCTGAGGGACAGGATGTACATGTATTTGGAAAGGCAATGACTGATTAGGATTGGTCAACATGGCTTTGTGCGTGGGAAATCATGACTCACAAACATGATTAAGTTCTTTGAAGGCATAACACAGAGGATTGATGAGGGCAGAGCTGTGGACGTGATCTATATGGACTTCAGTAAGGCGTTTGACAAGGTTCCCCATGGGAGACTGGTCAGCAAGGTTAGATCTCATAGAATACAGGGAGAACTAGCCACTTGGATAGAGAACTGGCTCAAAGGGTGGTGATGGAGGGTTGTTTCTCAGACTGGAGGCCTGTGACCAGTGAAGTGCCACAAGGATCAGTGCTGGGTCCACTACTTTTTGTCATTTATATAAATGATTTGGATATGAACATAGGTGGTATAGTTAGTAAGTTTGCAGATGACATCAAAATTGGAGGTGTAGTGGACAGTGAAGAAAGGAGTTGGGAGGTCATGTTGTGGCTGTACAGGACATTGGTTAGGCCAGTGTTGGAATATTGCGTTCAATTGTGGTCTGCTATAGGAAGGATGTTGTGAAACTTGAAAGGGTTCAGAAAAGATTAACAAGGACGTTGCCAGGATTGGAGAGTTTGAGCTACAGGGAGAGGCTGAATAGGCTGGGGCAATTTTTTCTGAAGTGTCAGAGGCTGAGGTGTGACCTTATGGAGGTTTATAAGGTCATGAGGGGCATTGATAGGGTAAATAGACAAGGTCTTTTACTTGGAGTCGGGGAGTCCAGAGCTGAGGACATAGGTTTAGGGTGAGAGGGGAAAGATTTAAAAGGGACCTAAGGGCCAACATTTTCACACAGATGGTGGTCCGTGTATGGAATGAGTTGCCAGAGGAAGTGGTGGAGGCTGGTACAATTACAGCATTTATAAGGCATCTGGATGGGTATATGAATAGGAAGGGCTTAGAGAGGTATGGGCCAAATGCTGGCAAATGGGATTAAATTAGGTCAGGATATTGGTCAGCATGGACAAGTTGGATCAAAGGGTCTGTTTGGATGGTACAATTGCAACATTTAAGAGGCATTTGGATGGGTATATGAATAGGAAGGGTTTGGAGGGATATGGGCCGGGTGCTGGCAGGTGGGACTAGTTTGGGTTGGGATATCTGGTCGGCATGGAAGGGTCTGTTTCCATGCTGTACATCTCCATCACTCTATCACTCTATCCATGGTACATCTCCATGACTCTATAAGGAAGGGAATTTTACATAAAGATATTGCTGGGGCAGGAGTGAGGGATCGGTGGGTATGAGTGAGGCTGATAGGTCAACTCTCTGCGGAATCGTAGTTAACGAAAGGATCCAAGCATGTAATAGCATGGCCGAGTGAGTGAGGAGGGGTTTCTCACTGCTCCACACAGACGGACTTGAACTGCTGCATCCTGTATCTGTCAACAGCACAAAAGGGAGGCACTCATTCCCTGGGGCAGTGCTGAGAACGCCAATTGTTAATGTGTTACAAGAAAAAGCTGGAGGTGTTCATGAATAAGTTATCAAATAGCACAAATGATACAGACTCAGATCAGCAAACAAAGGGAACACAGCTTCAAACGGGAATAAAATCACAGCAAAGACTGAAACTTTGACGCAAAGCAGGTTTGGCAGTTAGAATGGGCCCCACACTGCCAGAGATAGGGCATCATAAACTCAATAGCTCACCCCCCACCACCTCGCAAGAAATGGGAGGACAGCCTGGATCAGTGCAAGTTCTGACATGAGAGTAAAAGCCATTTGAGAGGGTTGAAAATTTGTCAACATTGTCATCTTCATGGACTGTGACATGTTCCACTGTCACTGCACAGTGTCCCTGCCCCTGGCTGTAGCTTGACGTTACTAGCCGGTTGGAAATAAGACTGGGACATTTCTGATCTGACTGAACCCCTTGATTGTTTACTCACCGTCTGCCCAAGGCTTATAAGTTATCTGGCTGCAAATTAAACATCACTGAGGAGATGCTGCTCCTACAAGCTCTTGCAAGCAATGTCCAACTCCAATGGCCAGAGAGAGAGAGTGTTAAAGGTCAATGCAAGAGCTGGTTCTGAAGGTGTTGTGGAAGGAGCCTTGGTAAGTTCCTGCAGGGTAGACTGCTGCCATTGTGCATTGGTGGTGCCGGGAATGAAAAACTAAGGTGATGGGCTGGATGCCAACCAAACTTTATACTTGTGTTGGTGCTCTTATTATCAGAGGTCAGGGAGTGTTCAGTCTCTCTCTACTCACACTACTCCACTGGTCACAATATATATTTAAATGTTTTACCTGAAATAATAGCAGAAAACATAAGATGTGAGCAGGTTCAGCCTGGTCCAATCCTGGCCTGTTCCAGTACACAGTGTTCTTGCAGCAACGTTGCAATGATTGATTGATTCTTGTCACATGTACCAAGATATTGGGAAAAATGTTGTTTTGCTTGCTCTCAGGCAGATCATACCCACTATGAGCATCAGGGTAACATAACAGAGAGAGGAATACGGTGTTACAGCTGCAGAGAAAGTGCGGAGAGTAAGATCAATAATAGCATTTGAGAGGTCTGTTCTAAAGTCTGATAGCAGTGGGAAAGGAGCTCTTCTTGAATCTATTTATATGTCTATTCAAACTTTTGTATCTTCTGCCTGATGAAAGGAGGTGGAAGATGGTATAACTGGGGTGGGAGGAGTCTTTGATGTTGGTTAGTTTCCTGAGGCAATGCGAAGTGTAGGTGGAACCAATAGGTGGAGGTTGGTGTGTGTGCGATGGAATGGGCTGTGTCCACAACTCTCTGTAGTTTCTTCCCGTCCTGACAGATCAGTTGCCAAACCACACCGTGATGCACCCGGATAGGATGCTTTCTATAATGCATCTGTCAAAATGGCTAAGATTCCTTGTGGACATGCTGAATTTCCTTAGCCTCCTGAGGAAGTAGAGACATTGTTGTGCTTTCTTGACTGTCCTGTCAGCAATAGTTACCAGTACACCCAAAGTGGAGCACAGTAGTTGCAGAAATGTGCAGGGAATGGATCAGAGACGTGCAGTGATAGTGCAGAGAGATTGGAGCACTGCCCATGAGAATGCCCTGAGATATTGGTGCCAGGTAGAGGAACAAGTGACAAGCTGTAAGTGGCTGGAACTCACTCAGACTTCCATGTTGGGAATTCCCACGGTTTCATTTCTGACCAGAGCAGAAGCCTAAATATTGTTGAGTCAAGATTAAATAATGATGAGAGTGAGGCTCACTTGCAACAATCTTATCAAGATGGCCAGAACTTAGTTGGAAAATGTGATCTTAAATCCTGGCATCAAGACAAACGGCGCTCAATCTCTCACATGATTCTTTGGAAAGATTTTGTTTAAGTCCCAGAAGATCCAGCCGGGATCAAAAATAGGGACAGT
The DNA here is from genome assembly GCF_004010195.1 of Chiloscyllium plagiosum. Taxonomy (NCBI): domain Eukaryota; kingdom Metazoa; phylum Chordata; class Chondrichthyes; order Orectolobiformes; family Hemiscylliidae; genus Chiloscyllium; species Chiloscyllium plagiosum. The sequence continues at coordinate 1,521,249 of NC_057750.1, forward strand.
TTCTCCTGGAGAAAGGAATGAGCTCAGAACAGACAGGAAATAGGTTATCTCAGTGTAATGGCTTCAGTTTGAAAATTCCAGACCAGAAGTGTTTGGTTAGAAACCTGGAAAGGGTCATTTGAAGCTAAGAAAATTTAAGCTCAGAGACAAAAATCAGAATTGCTGGAAAAGTTCAGCAGGTCTGGCAGCATCTCAGGAGAGAAATAAGAGTTAACAACATTTCGAGTCAAGTAACCCTTCTTTAGACCCTTCGCTCAACCTGAAATGTTAACTCTAATTTCTCTCTGTAGATGTTGCCAGACCTGCTGAGTTTTTCCAGCAATTTCTATTCTTTCTCTGATTTATAGTAGTGCAGTTCAGTCAGTTAAAATTTGAGCTCAATTGTACAACTAATCACTGAATGGGATATCAAATTCTCAAGAGTAGAAACAGTTAAAAGAAACAGTTAAGTCAACTCTATATCAATAATAGAGAAGGAAATTATCTCTCTGTCATTTGAGTACTGTGAAGGGGTAGTACAGGAACGTAGCAGCTTTTGTTCTCTGGTATATTTTGAAATCTTTCACATTGTGTTCCTGTAAATGTCTTGCTTTGTTCTAATTTATCTTTATTTCTTTTGTTTAATGAGCATCTGTTTTAATGTTAAAACCAAATCTGTAGCATTATGTCTGAGAGATCGCCACGTTAAATTTAAAGTGAACAAAATGTGATCTACCGAGCCAGATTTCAGTTTGAATCTGATTTATCCAGTAATAAGCTGGGATCATCGAGCGATGACTGACTTGGAGGAGGAGTAATGTTCTCATGAGCCGGCTGTCTTTCCAGATGTCACTGGTTGTGTGTTTAGAAGATTATGCCTTATAGATAGTGCACACGACATATCAATGCTATTCAGCTCAACCTCTCTGTGTGGGAGCAACGTCCACATTCTCCCCACTCTCTGAATGAAGAGGTTACTCCTGAATTCCTGGTTAGATTCATTTGTGACTGTCTTGTATTCATTGAACTTCCTGCAAACAACTTCTTGAAATCTGTTCAGTTAAACTCTTGCAGCATTTTCCAGGCCCTCTGTCTATTTACCACAATTGTGTTAAATGGGGGTCAGAACTTTACAAGGTACTAACAACGTTTCACTTTCTCGCCCAATATTTAGAGTTGTAGCTCAATGCTTGGTTTGTTAATCATAGAACCCCTGAAGTGTGGAAGCAGGCCATTCAGCCTGAGGCTGCACCGATCCTTTGGAGAGTTTCCCAACCAGACCCACTCTGCACTTCCCACCACTAACTTACACACCCCTGGACACTATGGGCACTTTCCCGTGGCCAATCCATCCACCCTAACCTGTGGGAGGTAACCCACACAGACACAGGGAGAATATGCAAACTCCACACAGACAGTCACCTGAAGGGGGGATTGAACCTGGGTTCCTGGTGCTGTGAGGCCACAGAACTAGCCACCCTGCAATCCTGGAAATGTTACCAATTGCACTTGAGCTAGGTGGGATTTGAACCTACAACCTTCTGATTGGAAGGCAGAAGCGTTATCCATTACACCACTGACCCCACATCAAAGTTCAGTCACAATGGCCTGAAATCACACAGGGGGGAACTGGAGCCTGGTAAAAATTCTCACCTTCTGTCAGACGAAGAGGGAGTAAAGAAGATGTTTAAAGGTACATCTTGCTGTTTGCCTGAAGCAGTGTGGTTTGACTAAGCTGCAGAAATTTGGCTGAGCACTGGTCACTGCTTTGCATGGAATTATAATTTATTTCCAGATTTCCTCAAATATTAAATCAACAATACGTTTTTTTTTTAAGGTGTGCAGAATATAACTGGAGGATAATTGCGCTTCTTTCTGCCTGCTTAACCATGTGTTAAATTAAGAAATTAGATTGAAATTAGGAACCTTATACCAGCTGGGTCCTGCTTTCTTACAAACAGAGCAGAATGTATTGCAGTGTCTGCTGTTAGTACACAAACTATAGGCAACTGGTTGTTGGGACGACCCATTAACCAGGTACGTTATTAAAACTAGTGCGATTGGTCAAAGATCATATGAACATCAGAATTAGTAGCAAGCATGGTCCATTCAGCCCCTTGAGCCTGCTCTGTGATTGGATACAATCTGATGGTGGCCTGCACTGAAAGATTTAGAAGGGAAACCTTTGTATCTATTTGTCAGAGACAGTGATCAGAAAGTTTACTGCATTAATATTGCAACTGTGACATCATATCAGTTCCAATGCACACTGCCTGGCTCTTTCTTTCACCTGCCTGCGTTTCTTTGTGCGTTATTTGACTGTGTATGGTCTGCATGTTGCCTCCTTGTGTTGACTTAGATTGAATTGGAACTGAATTGACAAATTTAGTCCAATTCTCTGTTTTCTATTAGTTAACCAATCCTCTCTCTATGCTAATATGCGACCACGGTCGCCATGAGCTCCGATCTGCAAATACATTCAACCTTTCACCTGCTGTTACCTTTCAGGTCGCACCTTATTGCATGAAGATGAATCTAACAGGGCCCTGAATGATGGGAGCTGAGGTGAGAAATCTGGGTGAATCATGGGGGACACTCAGCAAGGTCTATCCAGGAACATTGGAGCAGGAGTGGGCTATTCAGTCCCTCAAGACTGTTCCATCCTTCAATTTGAGCTATGGCCTACCATGGCCTATATCCCATATCTCCACACTGGGAGCAACTAGCTTCATTTTCTGACAGAGATGCTCTCTAGAGATCAGCAAGCTGACTGTTACGGGAGATTATTGCTTGTTACTGGTCTCATTATCTGCAGATTCCACTTTATTTACATCCAACCATCCACCGCGGGGAAACTAGACTTTGACAAGTCTCAACGCAGTTTCCCAGGTATCTGGTGACCCTCGCTCACCCCCTGCTCCCTCAGACTTCCACTTGGAGCACCCAGTTACAGCATCTCGAGGCAACGTCAATGAGCATTGTGGCAGTCCCCACCGATACCAACCCACAGAATCGGGCACTGTCAGTCTGTCACTGGGGAGGTCAAAGTGAGGGGCCTCTCCTTGGAAGGGGCGAGGAGCTGAATGTTAGGCAGCCCATGGCCCACTTCCAGTAGTAGAGACAGAGCGAGTGTGAGGCAGCAAAGATAGAAATCAGGAGCTGAACAGTCCCTACAGAGCTAGAACAGACACTGAAGTCTACACCTTCAAGAACAAACAGGAATTGAAGTTGTTTTGGATTGGAGGCATAAAAGAGTCACCAATAAAAATGTGCAGGTCATGATATTTTAACCCTGTATGAAGGAGAGGCAGTGCAATGTTAGTAATGGATATGCTAATGTTCCACCAGATGCTGCTGGGCCCATTTTCACATCCATTTCGAGCGAGGTGTCACCCAAGCTGTGATTGTCTAGTTTACGGTGAAGCTGATTTTATTTCTCCAGAGGCTGCTTTTCTGAAATCGAAGTCAGGCTCTCTGGTGAACAGGGACTGCACCATCTAGTAATGGCACAGGCACCTCAACCTGACACCTAAAGGACATGACCCTGGAATTAATCCAACTCTGACAGCAATGTCACTGAGAGGTCAGAGATCAGCACAGTGTTAAAGTCTGCCATCCCTTCCCCTCTCTGTAACGGTTTCCAGTCCCACAACCCTCTACACTCCTCCAAACCTGGTCAGTAGCCTTTCCCTGGTTTTAATCCACTCCTCTACCACTAGGTGCAAGTGCCTTCAGTAACCTGGACCCTACACTCTGATCAGTTATTAACATATCAGAGGGTGAAGCAGGCTTGAAGGGTTGAATGGCCTACTAAGGCTGTTATGCTCCTATATCTTGTATGTGGTCCACTTACACAGTGATGTCCAGAAATATTGCCCTAACTAATGATTGCTTTATAGATCATCAAAGAGTGGGAGGATATGAATGTGGGGTGTGCTTCAATGTATTCCCTAAACAATAATTTCCTCTCAGAATGAAAGGCTAAATTCATTAATTGGTTTTTAAATGTGACTTTATTTGCAAAAAAGGAAATTTTCAGAGTGGCTTAATCAGCTTAAGAGGCAGCCTATAATCTAGCAGGGCAGCTATTAAATGGATTAACTTGCTGACAGGATAAAGACATTAGAGGTACATTGACTCGGTAAATAAAGAGAATCTTGCTTTTCAAATCCACTGCTTGAGATGTGCCCATTCACAGGCAATGAGATACTTTTGAGCCATGCTCCCTGTTAGAATGTAGAAACACAACAACCAGTTTACACATAGCAAGCCTCATAGGCTGCATTGCGTTGGCAGCCCGAGAATCCGAGAAACATTGATCATCATAACCAGCCTGCTCTCCTCCTCGATAGTGTCCTGAAAGAAAGGTGTGGAATGGGGCATATATCCAGAGGAAAGAGTGCTATCAACACAGCCCAAGGATTAGTTTTGATTTAATTTATTGTCGTCATGTGTACCTGAGTACAGTGAAAAATGTTGTTTTGTGAGTAGTCCAGGCAGATCATAGCAAACAAGGATATACAGGTCATAGGATGCTGAGGCAGAGTGAGGAATACAGGGTTACAGCTGCACAGGGCATGTGAGAAACAAGATCAAGGATTATCTGAGGTTAGAGAGGTCCATTCAGCCGTCTGATAACGGCAGGGAAGAAGCTGTTCCTGTACCTGTCTGTGATTCAAACAATTGAAATGGATGTGACATGAACATTTAAACATCAACATTTTTCCAGAGGTTAAAATGATTATCATCTCATTTCCATGTCCTGGAACAATCTCAGGGCTGAACAGACCTGATTTTAACAATGTCCCCAGACTGTTTCGAGTGCAGATTAGTTCAAGGTGGACACTAAGCTTGAAAGGGACATTAAAGGGAAGCGATGACCTTGTGGTATCATTGCTAGGTATTAATTTGGAGACTTCCCCAGGTAATGTCTAAGATCCTGGTTCAAATCCAGTCATAGCAGATGGTGGAATTTGAATTCAATTTTTAAATGATGGTCGTGAATCCATTGGCGATTGTTCATGAAAAGCGCCCCACCTGATTTCAGAAGAGACAGGAAGAACTAACCATTTGGATACAGAACTGACTTGAAGGTAGAAGACAGAGGGTGGTGATGGAGGGTTGTTTCTCAGACTGGAGGCCTGTGACCAGTGGAGTGCCACAAGGATCAGTGCTGGATTCACTACTTTTTGTCATTTATATAAATGATTTGGATGTGAACATAGGAGGTATGGTTAGTAAGTTTGCAGAGGACACCAAAATTGGAGGTGTAGTGGACAGCGAAGAAGGTTACCTCAGATTACAACAGGATCTTGACCAGATGGGCCAATGGGCTGAGAAGTGGCAGATGGAGTTTAATTCAGATAAATGCAAGGTGCTGCATTTTGGGAAAGCAAATTTTAGCAGGACTTATACACTTAATGGTAAGGTCCTAAGGGGTGTTGCTGAACAAAAAGACCTTGGAGTGCAGGTTCATAGCTCCTTGAAATGGGAGTCGCAGATAAATAGGATAGTGAAAAAGGTGTTTTCTATGCTTTCCTTTATTGGTCAAAGCATTGAGTGTAGGAGTTGGGAGGTCATGTTGTCGCTGTACAGGACATTGGTTAGGCCACTGTTGGAATATTGCATTCAATTCTGGTCTCCTTCCTATCAGAAGGATGTTGTGAAACTTGAAAGGGTTCAGTAAAGATTTACAAAGATGTTGCCAGGGTTGGAGGAATTGAGCTATAGGGAGAGGTTGAATAGGCTGGGGCTGTTTTCCCTGGAGTGTTAGAGACTGAGGAGTGACCTTATCGAGGTTTATAAAATCACGAGGAGCATGGATAGGGTAAATAGACAAAGTCTTTTCTCTGGGTTTGGGGAGTCCAGAACTAGAGGGCATAGGTTTAGGGTGGGAGGGTAAAGATATGAAAGGTATCTAAGGGTCAACGTTTTCACGCAGAGGATGGTACATGTTTTGGAATGAGCTACCAGAGGAAGTGGCATATGGATGGATAAATGGATAGGAAGGGTTTGGAGGGAAATGAGCCAAGTGCTGGCAGGTGGGACTAGATTGGGTTGGGCTATCTGGTCAGCATGGATGAGTTGGACCGAAGAGTCTGTTTCCATACTGTACAGCTCTATGATTCTATGATGTTCTTACCCAGTGTCGTCTACATGTGACTCCAGACCCACAGTGATGTAGTTGATGCTTAACTGCCTGAGTAATTAAGGATGGGTAATAAATGCTGGCCTAGTCAGCAATGCCATGTCCCTTGAATGAACCAAATCAATTCAGAAATGTCTCGTTCATACACTTGAAATAAAAGATTTCATCTGATCCCTTGAACCTGCTGCAGGATTCACGGAGATCACCTTTGGTGTTGGACTCTATCGTCCTCCCTGATTGCCCCCTCCCTCTCCTGGATTCTTTAATATCCCTGACTCACAATAAAAAACCCTGTAAATCACAGTTTTGCAGTATTTAATCGACCCTAGGCCTCAAAAGCTTTTTGAGAAGCTGTATTCCCTGAGAACATCTTTGGAATCTGAGAAACAGTAACAGGAGCAAATCATTCATGGAGAGCTCAGTTTGCTGTTTATATTCTGGAACTCATAGCTCAACGACAACATGCACATCGAAATAAATAGAATCCGTGCAATAAATAATTTGTTTTTGGTTATAACTCACTCACTTTACTTCTGTTTGCATAATGTCTATTTGTAGGATTGAACAGATGAACGGTTGATGAGTTTTGGGAGCAGCTAATTGTGGTCAGTTAAGCAGTAAATTGGACATTAACTAACTTTTGCAATCCAAGGGTTGTGAAAGGGCTTTAAGCAGACACCGTCAAATAGTGCTTTATCCTTCCTAACTCCAGCTGCTGAACAAGAGCCCAAACCCACTCCAGCCGGGTAACATGACCAAGTTCTATGTTGCAATATCATCATGGCAGTTTTCATCAACTGGGATATGGGCATCTCTGACTGAGCCAGTATTTTTTACCCTTCCCCAACTCCCCTTGTGTTTCCTTCAACCGCTGCAGTACACCGACAGTGCTATTAGAGAGGTTCAGAATTTTGACCCAGCAACAGTGCAGCAATGGTGAGATATTCCATGATGTGGAGGCGCAGGTGTCAGACTGGGGAGGTGGACAAAGACTGAAGTCACATGACACCAGGTTATAGTCTAACAGGTTTTTTTGAAATCACAAGCTGTTGGAGCACTGCCCCTTCATCGGTTAAGGGAGCTGACAAAGGAGCAGCCCTGTGAAAGCTTGTGATTTCAAATAAATCTGTTGGACGATAGCCAAGTCAGGATGGTGAGGGATTTGGAGGGGAACTTGCAGAGGGTGGCGTTCCCATGTATTTGCTGCCCTTGTCATTGTAGATGGAAGTGGCCGTGGGTTTGGAAGGTGCTGTCTGAGGATCTTTGGTGAATTTCTGCAGTGCATCTTGTAGATGGTACACACTGCTGCTACTGAGCGTCGGTGGGGGAGGGAGTGGGTGTTTGTGGATGTGGAGCCAATCAAGTGGGGGCTGCTTTGTCCTGGATGGCATTGAGCTTCTTGAGTGTTGTTGGGGCTGCCCCCATCCAGGGCAAGTGGGTAGTATTCCATCACACTCCTGACTTGTGCCTTGTAGATGGTGAACAGGCTTTGGGGAGTCAGGAGGGGAGTTGCTCGCTGCAGGATTCCCAGCCTCTGACCTGCTCAGTTTGTCTGATTTCAAAGCATTTCAGAATATCCAATTGGACTCAGCTCAAGTGGGTAAGTGCTACATTAACTTTCTCTGTAGACCACTCAATTTGTCAGCATTAATGATATGGGAATTTGGGGAAATTGGGAATTTGCAGAGACTGGGAATTTGCAGAGATTGGGGATTGAGGAGATTGGGGATTGGGGGAGATTGGGGATTGGGGGAGATTGAAGGATGATGCCCGGGATGATAAAAGTCCCAGTCCTTCCTGGGTTTGCTCCAGTTTGCAGTGATTTCTTTGCAGACCCCAACCCTCTGCCCAGTGACAGCCATTGGTTATTTCACTCAGTCAGTGCTTCATCAGAAAGTTGTCAGTTCCAGCCCCGCCCTAGTGACTGAACCCCAAAACCCAGGCTGACATTGCCTGTGCATTGCCGAAGAGGTGCCACACTGTTGGAGATGCCCTCTGTCCGGTGGCATTTTCACCCAGGTCCTACCTGCCTTCTCAGAATCCATTGGGACCTGTGTGGGATGTCTCAATTGGCCCACCCTTGAATGTATCAAGGCTGTTACTGCCGTACTTTGTGCTAGACCACATCACTTCCCCTCAATTCCTTGTGACCAGGTCAGTGCTGCATTGGGATTTGCTGACATGGCTAACGTCCCCCCCAGGTGCAGGATGCAATTGCCTACACAAGCATTACACCAAGAGGATTGTATAGCATCGGTAGAAATGGGCATTATTCCATCAAATTGTAAGTCACCAATATTCATCGATACCCCCTCACATAGATCTGCATTAGGTATCTGTGATGCCTATATCCTGGAAAACTCTTCAATTGTTGCTTCCTTTGATGCCTTACCAGGATAGTTACTGGGGGACAAGGGCTATCCTCTGCAATCACAGCTGATGACAGCAAGGCGCCAGCCTCCTCCAGCAGCGTCATGGTGGAGTAGGTGATACTCCTCCTGAAGATGAGGTTCCAATTGGATCATTCTCCGGAAAAGGGAGTGCCTTCAGTAACTCTTGTCTGTGCGCTGCACCGTCCCAGCATGTCTTGCCCTGCACAAACTAGAGTAGGCAACAGGAGTTCATGATGGAGGCTGACAGCAGGGGCAGTGGGATCACGAGAAAGATTACCTTCAGCAGGCACAGCAGTAACACATCGAATGGGATTAGAAATGTGTTTGTGGGATATGAGCATCACTGGCTAGGCCAGTGTTTATTACCCACAGGGCAGGCAGCTGTCATAGGAAATGGACAGTTTGATCCGTGTTGACCATAATCCCAAACTAAACTAGTCCCAGCTGCCTGCTCCCGGCCCATATCCCTCCAACCTTTCCTATTCATGTCCTTATCCAAATCTGTTTTAAATGTAACTGCACCCACATCCACCACTTCCTGTGGAAGTCCATTCCATACACGAACCACTCTCTGTGTAAAAACAAATTACCCCTCATGTCTTTTTAAAATCTTCCTCCTTTTACCTTGAAAAGTTGCCCCCTAGTTTAGAAGTTTAACCTGCTGAATAGCTGAGGCGATGAAGAACAGACATGTCAAACGTGTAACGTGTCGTGATTGTAATGTGTAACGTGTAGTGATTGTAATGTGTAACGTGTAGTGATTGTAACAAGATAAGCCAACTGGACCTCACAGAATGGAGCCTGTTTCAAGGAAGGGTCACTGAACCCGAAACATTAACTCTGATTTCTCTCCACACATGCTGCCAAACCTGCTGAGCTTTTCCAACAACTTCTGTTTCTGCTTCTTATAGAATCTGAGTTCCCTGACTGGGGCTGTCTATCTGGCCCAATCAGGTAGCCCCAACTGGCAGATAAAAAGGAGGAGTATCAAAGATTCTGACGCTATGGTACCTGACTCTGAATGGGGTAGTACTCCAGGCAAAGTCTGTGTAAATAAATGGTGACTCGGTGATTGGATACCCTGCCTCGGTGGAGTTATTTCAAAATATTAACACTGCTTCTGCCTCCACTGATGCTGCTGTCTTCATCCAGCACTTTCTGTTTTTGTTATACATTGAGAATATTTGGGATGTGTATCCATATAGGTTTGATGAAGACAAGTTGGATCTGTACTCATATAGTCATAGAGTTGTGCAGCATGGAAACAGACCCTTCGGTCCAACTCGCCCATGCTGACCAGATATCCTAAACTGATCTAGCCCCATTTGCCAGCACTTGGCCCATATCCCTCTAAACCCTTCTTATTCATATACCCATCCAGATACCTTTTAAATGCTGTAATTGTACCACTTCCTCTGGTAGCTCATTCCGTACAAGCACCACTCTCTCTGTGTGAAAGAGTTGTTCCTCAGGTCCCTTTTAAATCATTCCCCTCTCACCCTAAACCTATGCCACCACCACTTGGACTCCCGGACTCCAGGGAAAAAACTTTGTCTATTTATCCAATCCATGCCCCTCATGATTTTGTAAACCTCTATAAGGTCACCCCTCAGCCTCTAACGCTCCAATGAAAACAGCCCCAGCCTGTTCAGCCTCTCCCTGTAGCTCAAACCCTCCAACCCTGGCAACATCCTTGTAAATCTTTTCTGAACCCTTTCAAGTTTTGCAACATCTTTCCTATAGCAGAATACCAGAATTGCACGCAATATTCCAACAGTGGCCTAACCAATGTCCTGTACAGCCACAACATAACCTCCCAACTCCTGTACTCGATGCTCTGATCAATAAAGGAAAGCATACCAAATGCCGCCTTCACTATCCTATCTACCTGCAACTCCACTTTCAAGGAACTATAAACTTGCACTCCAAGGTCTCTTTGTTCAGCAACACTCCCTCGGACCTTCCCATTAAGTAAAAGTCCTGCTCGTATAGATTCTGTTCTGTACTCGTTGGAATATCAAAGAGTGAGAGGCAACCTTATTGAAACATACCAGATTCTCGGGGGATTTGATGAGGCAGATGTGGAAAGGTTCTTTCCCCTCATGGGAGCTTTTAGGACCAGGAGGTGTTATCTCAGCATAAGGAGTTGCCCATTTGAAAGGGAGAAGAGGATGACTTTCTTCTCTCGGAGGGGAGAGAATCTGGAGAATTCCTTATCACAGAGGGGCTAAGTCATTCAGTATATTCAAGGCTGAGACGGAGAGATTTTTAATCAGGAAGGGGCTCGAAGGTTATGGGGAAAAGGCAGGACAGTGGAGTTAAGTATGATCAGATCAACCATGAGCTTATCGAACATGGAGCAGATCAATGGGCTGAGTGGTCTATATCTGCTCCAATGTCTCATGTCCTATTATATTCTCTGTATTTGGTAACCATCTTTTATTTAACTGTGAATATATGCATTCATTTCTTCAATCCATGAAATATAGTGTGTGCTTAAGATCTCACATCTTAGAAATTCGATTGGTGGTGTACTGAATCCAGAAAACACACCATTGTAAGGAAGATCATTCTTAGTCGTCAGAGAATGCACATCTGTCAAGGGAATATTTGTCCAGGTTCCAGGTCTGACAGGACATTATCCACTTACAGGAAACAAGTCAGGCACAAATAAATGAATAAAAGCTTCCTCTTCTATTGTCGTTCTCTTTCAAACTGACGAGGCTTCCCTGGGATTGGATGAAGACAGCTGAAACGCACAAGGATCCTCTGTGAACATACAAGAGGCAGATTTGTAGTAATTGACATCAAGCTCTGAATGAATGAAAGATAGTTTCACAATAAGACAGTAACCAATATTTACTCCCTGCAAAAAGCTGATTATAGACAACACATCACATTACAAACTTACACAAATTCACTGAGGTGCTATTAACAACCAATTTTAGGGGAAAAAAAATAGAAATTTCCATGAATAAGATCAGATCGGAGAATATTTATGCAGACGGCCTACATCAGTTCCTAGAATTGTTCAGATACAATGATTGACTTTCTCCTAAGATCCTGAATGTCTGCAGTTATTCACTAACGCACCATGTAACACTGAAAAAGGCCGGGCTTTATCCCCAGTAGAATTCCTCGTTTCTTTGTTCTGTGCTGTTCTGAATTGCAGCTGTAGAATTTTACTGCACAGGAGAAGACCATTAGGCCCACAATTTCTGTATTCAAGCAAGATCAAACTGTTCCCATGGCCCCACTCTATCTCCATAGCTCTGTATCAATCCCAAACACATACTACAGTCCAACTATCTCAACAACAACCTGCATTTACACAGCTCCTTCAACAGAATATAGCACTCCACAGGTGTCTGGTAAGTGAAATTTAACACATAAGCCACATGGAAGATGAATCTGGAACTGAGAGACTAATAATGACTGTGAATCTATTGCCAATTATCAGAAAATCCCATCTGGGTCACTAATGTCCTTTAGGGAAGGAAACTGCCATCCTTACCTGACCTGGACTACATGTGACTCCAGACCCACAGCAATGGGGTTGACTCTTAACTGCCCTCTGGGCAATTAGGATGGGCAATAAATGCTGACCTAGACAGCAATGCCTTTGTCCTGTAGATGAATATCAGGACAAATAATCAAAAGCAAGATGAAAGAGGATGACTTTAATTGGCAATAGAAGGAGAGGGAGGGGAAAAAGTTTGGGAAGAATATTCTATGGGATAGAGACCCAAGCAGATAAAGTCAAACCTGTCAATGGTGAAGCAATTAAAATCTGAGATCTTCAAGGAGCCAGATTGAAAGGAGCACCGCGAGGGTTGTTAAATGTAGGAAATGGGGAGGTTGCGATAGACTGAAAAACACGGATGGGGAATTTTTCCACTGAGGAACTGCTTAATATGGAGCCACTGTAGTTCACTGAGCACAAAGGTCATAGGTGAACGGAATTTGATGGTTCAATCAGTGTACACATTTCAGGGTTTCAGATGTCCTCAGGTTAATAACGGGAAGTGAGCCAGGGCAGAATCGGAATAACCAATTGTTGATTTAATAAAGGATGAAGATTTCAGCAGCAAGACTTGGGAAAATGCTCCAAAGGGCTACAGTATTCGAAGAAGGCATCTCATAGAATCCTTACAGTGTGGAAGCAGGCCATTCAGCCCATCTAGTCCACACTGACCCTCCAAAGAGCATCCCATCCAGACCCACCACCTTATCCTATCCCTGTAACCCTGCATTCCCCATGGCTAACCCATCCTAACCTGCACATTTCCTCGGGCTGTGCTCCTGGGAAACCGGAGCACCTGGAGGAAACCCACGCAGATGCAAGGCAAATGTGTAAACTCCACACAGTCTCCTGAGGCTGGAATCAAATCTGGGTCCCTAGTGCTGAGAGGCAGCAGTGCTAACCACTGAACCACCAACAATTTTCTAATTATTCAGTTGGAATAATTTCCTACTTCTCCTACCGTGTATGTTGGAGAAGCAGTCTGACATTTTAATACAATATCCCCTGAAATGATGCTATAAGGACCATAGACAAACCATAAATTTATTTTCTGTTCCTTCCACAGGTTTGGAAATTTGAAAAATCTGGAAAGTTTGAAAAGTAAAAATAAGAATTTGCATCCCGAGACATTGTGGAAAGTGGAGGAAGAAATTGTGGGGCTCCCAACAGAGATATTTGTATCATGGAGTGCCACAGGTGAGCTGCCAGAGGACTGGAGGGTGACTAATGTAAGGAGAAGCCTGAGAACTGTAGGCTAGTGAGTCTGACATTGGTGATGGGTACATTGTTGGAGGGGATTCTGAGCTTTAGATGAATTTGGAGAGGCAAGGACAGATTAGGGATAGTTGGCAAGGCATGGGAAATTGTGTCTCATAAGCCTGATTGAGTTTTTTGTGACCAAAAAGATCAATGAAGGCAGAGCTGTAGATGTTGTCTACATGGACCTTAGTAAAGCCCTTGACAAGGTTCCACACGGCAGACTGATTAGTGAAGTTAGATCACATGGGATCCAGGGAGAGCTTGCCAATTGGATATAAATTTGGCTTGATGGTAGGAGTCGGGGGTGGTTGTGGAGGGTTTTTTCAGGCTGGAGGCCTGTGACCAGTTGGATTCCACAGGGATCAGTGTTGGGTCCACTGTTTTTCATCATTTACATAAGCAATTTGGGTGACAATGAGGCATGACTAATAAGTTTGTGAGTGAAACCAAAGTTGGCGGTATACTGAACAGTGAAGAAAGTTATCTAAGATTACAAAGAGATTTTAATCAATTGGACCAATGGGCTGAGGCGTGGCTGAGATAGAGTTTAATCTGAATAAATGTGAGCTATTGAATTTTGCTAAAATGAACAAGGGCAGGATTTATACTGTTAACAGTAGGGTGCTGTGTAGTGTTGTCAAACAGAGAGACTGAGGGGTCACAGATCTGCCTCACAGATAGACAGGGTGGTTAAGAAGCTGTTTAGTTCACTTGCCTTCATTGCTCAGACCACCGAGTATAGCAGTGGGGACGTCATGTTGAGGTTGTACGGGACAATAGTGAGGCTGCTTTGGGAGTACTGTGTCCAGTTCTGGTCGCCCTGTTATAGAAGGAATATTATTAAATTGGAGTGAGTTCATAAAATATTTACCAGGATGTTGTTGGGACCGGAGGGTTTGAGTTAAAAGGATAGGCTGGGACCTTTTCTCACTAGAGCGTAGGAGGTTGAGGGGTGTTCTTATAGACGTTTATAAAATCATGAGGTGCAAAGATAAGATGAATGGCAAAAAATCTTTTCCCTAGGGTAGGGGATTTCAAAGCTGGAGGACATTTTTAAGGTTTGAGCTGAAAGATTTGTTAAGTTACTGAGGGACAACATTTTCATACAGAGGGTGGTTCGTGTGTGGAATGAACTGCCAGAGGAAGTGATAGATGCAGGTACAGTTACAACATTTAAAAAACATCTGGACAGGTACATGGGTGGGAAAGGTTTGGAGGGATATGAGCCAAATGCAGGCAAATGGGACAAGTTTAGTTTGGGAAACTTGGTCAGCATGGAAGAGTTGGACTGAAGGGTCTGTTTCCATGTTGTATGACTCTACAGCTACATCTAAATCTGTGATCTAACATGCTTCTCATTAAAGTGAACTCCTTGTGGGAAATCATGGTATGTGATGAGACGGGGTGGAGGTCTTTGTTGTGTAGTGTAAAGTTTGGTAAATTGTGTTGGATGTAGTTAGTGTCTTTTCCAGTCCGGAACGCTCATTGTTAATAAGCAGACAACTCACACAGAAGCTGAAGGAATGCAATCAAGAACATGAATTTTGGACTGAGTTGAGGAAAGATTTCTTCACTCAGTTGGATTTTGATTTTTTAAAGTTTTCTACCCCAGAGGTTTGTGAATGTTCAGCCATTGAGAATACATTTACAATGAGGTTTGATTCAGAGTATTAATGGAGGGGAGGGATATGGGTTGCATGGAAAATACGATTTGAATGACAAAGCAGACTCAGTAAGTTAAATAGCCAACTTCAACTCCATTTCCTCCATTCTTAATTGTTTTCCTTTCATTAATGTTCTCAGGTTGAAATCATTTTGCCATTTTCCAAACTGTCACGACCTCCCTGGGGTAACGCAATGGAAATCAAGTCCCATTATCCCCAGAATCATTACTAACTTAAGATTCCATTAACCCACCAAATTGCCTAATTTAACCAAATTCAGGTGGAGAGTGTACGCATATCATGTTTTATCATTAGCAACAAAATCACTTTTTAAAGTGGCAACTAGTTTTTAAACCAATGCTGCCTGACCTTCTGTGCTTCTCCAGCACCACACTCTCAACTCTGATCTCCAGCATCTGCAGTCCCCACTTTCTCCCAGTTTGTTAACCAGTGACAAGAAAGAACCATGAACTAGTAACTTATAACTCTATAACTTAAACTCTACTACTTTGTAAAATTCCCATGCACATACAAACACAAGATACACAACGCAACAAGACAAGATACAATATTCCGAGTGAGGAATTAACTAAATAATCAGTGCACATAGTTCCATTTGTAATTCTCCCCAAAGTGCTTGAATCAGGCGATGTTATAAATACATCTCAATGTGTTGCCTGTAACTCATCATGAACACTGCTAACATCAGCTTACATAGCCTACTTGGTTTAAAGCAGTACCTTTTCCCTTTTATTAGTCCCCATCCAACAAATTAGAGGTGGTCATTACAGAACATTGTAACTTGGTTTTCCCATTCACTTGATAAACTCCAGCCCCAGCTATTGCCTCGATATCCTCTCCTCCCCCACCAGCCAGCCAGAGAAACGGTAAGATTCCACTGACAGTGGAATGAGATCAAACTAGTGGACAGCTGGTAGACCCCTGAACGTTCAACTGGACAATGGGGGAGAAAGGAATTAGTCATGATATTGTGAGAGCCCTCTACTGGGCAATTGATCAATATTATTAATTCAAAGCTTGATCGGGCATTTGTATAGCTCATTTGCATTCGTGGTAACAATGTTGGAAGATAAATAGGCTGGGCCACAGCTAACTTAATCATTAACGCACAATACTAGCTGTGATTCTGATGGATTTGTGTAAGGAGGCTGCAAGTGGGAAATTGGTTGTACTTATTAAAGTAATAAGGATCCCTGTGATTACTATTTGCAAGTGCCTTTTTCTATAACAATTATTTTTGTTATCAGATGCAGAACATCTTCTAATTGAACAGATAATCCTTTGTCCTTTGAGGTGAAATTAAGCTGCAGTTCCTCGTAATACAGGAATAATTATGGAATAATATCAGCTGCAGTGTATTAATGAGCTTTGACAGCATAAATACACAAAGATCTCAATGCAAGGTTTCGCATGTGAAAATTACACATATCCAACTCCCAGTAAGACAGCAACGGCTGGAACGTAACATCAGGAATTCAGAAACATTTGGAAAATGTTAATGTAATTCCAGAGCCTCTGGATTGTAATAGTTGACGCATTAATTTGTCTCTAAGAATATTCTGGAGTCGATGCCTCCTGTCGGACTGTTGCATTAGTAATCAACACAGACAGTTCACTCCAACAGGCCAACACTGTGTATTACCGGGGACTGATTCCAATTGCATCAGTAACCTTTCCTGCACAATTTTCAGCTTCTGGGCTTTTTGCGATTGCAACTTAATAAACGTAGTTTGAGAGAAAAACAACATTGGACACTAAAAGTTGCTCATAATCAACAATCTTTGCATTTTTGTTTTATTGTACCTTCAAAGGCTTGCTCACACTTCAATGCATCATCAGCTCCTTCATAAGAAGATACATCCCACTCACAATCACTGCTTTTGGAGGGTTTGAGCTACAGGGAGAGGCTGAACAGGCTGGGACTGTTTTCCCCGGAGTGTCAGAGGCTGAGGGGTGACCTTCTAGAGGTTTATAAAATCATGAGGGGCATGGATAGGCTAAATAGACAAAGTCTTTTCCCTGGGATGGGGGAGTCCAGAACTAGAGGGCATAGGTTTAGGGTGAGAGGGGAAAGATATAAAAGAGACCTAAGGGGCAACTTTTTCACACAGAGGGTGATGCATGTATGGAATGAGCTGCCAGAGGAAGTCATAGACTCATACAGTCATCGAGATGTACAGCACGGAAACAGATCCTTCAGTCCAACCCGTCCATGCCGATCAGTTATCCCAATGCAATCTAGTCCCACCTGCCAGCACCCGGCCCATATCCCTCCAAACCCTTCCTATTCATATACCCATCCAGATGCCTTTTAAATGCTGTAATTATACCAGCCTCCACCACTTTCTCTGGCAGCTCATTCCAAACACACACCACCCTCTATGTAAAAAAGTTAACCCTTAGATCCCTTTTACATCTTTCCCCTCTCACCTAAACCTATGCCCTCTAGTTCTGGACTCCCCGACCCCAGGGAAAAAAACTTTGTCTATGTACCCTATCCATGCCCCTCATGATTTTATAAACCTCCATAAGGTCATCCCTCAGCCTCTGACGCTCCAGGGAAAACTGCCCCAGCCTATTCAACCTCTTCCTTTAGCTCAAATCTTCCAACCCTGGCAAAATCCTTGTAAATCTTTTCTGAACCCTTTCAAGTTTCACAGCACCCTTCTGATAGGAAGGAGACCAGAATTGTGCGCAATATTCCAACAGTGGCCTAACCAATGTCCTGTACAGCCGCACCATGACCTCCCAACTCCTGTACTCAATACTCTGGCCAATAAAGGAAAGCATACCAAATGCCTTCTTCACTATCCTATCTACCTGGGACTCCACTTTCAAGGAGCTATGAACCTGCACTCCAAGGTCTCTTTGTTCAGCAACACTCCCTAGGACCTTCCATTAAGTGTATAAGTCATGCTAAGATTTGCTTTTCCATAATGCAGCAGCTCACATTTATCTAAATAAAACTCTATCTACCAGCCCATTGGCCTATCTGATCAACATCCCGTTGTAATCTGAGGTAACCTTCTTCACTATCCACTACACCTCCAATTTTGATGTCATCTGCAAATGTACTAACTATATCTCTTATGCTCACGTCCAAATCATTTATATAAATGATAAAAAATAGTGGACTCAGCACCGATCCTTGTGGCACTCCACTGGTCACAGGCCTCCAGTCTGAGAAACAACCCTCCACCTCAATCAAGTTTGTGAGACATGATTTCCCATACACAAAGCCATGTTGACTATCCCTAATCAGTCCTTGCCTTTCCAAATATATATACAGCCTGTCCCTCAGGATTCCCTCCAACAACTTGCCCACCACCGACATCAGGCTCACTGGTCTATAGTTCCCTGGCTTGTCCTTACCGCCCTTCTTAAACAGTGGCACCACGTTAGCCAACCTCCAGTCTTCCGGCACCTCACCTGTGACTATCGATGATACAAATATCTCAAAAAGAGACCCAGCAATCACTTCTCTAGCTTCCCAGAGCTAAACAAGTTGGACCGAAGGGTCTGTTTCTGTGCTGTAAAGCTCTATGACCCCGTGATGCCCCTCATAGACAGCTCTCCCTAGCACATGCCCCTCTGCGTTGCTAGGGGAGTGTTACCCAATGAGAGCCAATACTGTCCCCTCTTTTGTTCCTCAATTTCACTGAAGCTGTCCAAACTGCTGCTGAGCTTCTGGTCTGGTCTCTAAACTGTCCGTGGGTCCTTTGCTGAACTTGTCCTGATATTTTTTGGGAACAGTCTCAGATACTCAAGAAGTGGGTGTTAACAAGAGCATCTATTATAGCTCAGAGAAGTCATGTGATCTCTAGTGGGGCACAAAACCTTAACATCACCTGACTGAGCACAGGCTGCCTTTAAAAATAAATTTTGTCCCAATCCCTGGAACTAACACAGCTCACTTTTATGGATAAAACAATTCACAAAATGACTTCAAACTCCAATCTTTGCAACATCACTGCACAGCTCTATCAATCAGACTCCATAAAACATTAAAATAAAGTCTTTGAAGGTGCATAAAGCTCATCAAAATAATAGTGTGTTAGATTAGACAATCTGGAAATACAGATTGGATTGCATGCTGTGGGTTTGGTTTATAGCTGAGACTTTGATATCTGACTTTATTCGTTTCTGTTGTTAGTTGGCATTTCTGGAATACTGCTATTTCCAAACTAAGTCACACATCAAAGAACATGAGACCTTTGCTTAGGGGATATGGTGTGGAGCTGAGGAAAGCACTTGTGCAGCAATTTTTATTCTGTGCTTCTCAAGATGAAGAATGTCAAAGTTGAGGACACAAATTTTCTGTTTCACCTTGGGGGGACATATTTCAACATCAAGCAGTCCCAGGGCATGTACAGCACAGATACAATACCGATTCGAGCTTCATCTGCATCGCCACCTAAATTGTACCCCAGTCCCCATGCTCCTGGAGAGAATATGTTCACTGTCAACAAACATTCCTTAAGACTCTCAATTGATTGCAGATGTTTTGAGCTGTGTCAACATATCGGCTGTAGTTCAATCAATAATGCCCTTGTTTCTGAGAGGGAATCTTAAGACTTTAATCTCTATACTCTGACACCTGTTGGGGTCGCACTGCTGCCTCACAGCACAAGGGACCCGGCTTCGATTCCCCCCTCAGATGACTGTCTGTGTGGAGTTTGCACATTCTCCCTGTCTCTGCGTGGGTTTCCTCTGGGTGCTCCAGTTTCCTCCCACAGTCCAAGGACGTGCAGGTTAGGGTGGATTGGCCATGCTAAGCTGCCCATAGTGTCCAGGGGCATGCAGCCGAGGTGGGTTAGCCATGGGAAATGCAGAGTTATAGGGTAGGAGGCTCTTCAGAGGATCGACATGGACTTGATGGGCTGAATGGCCTGCTTCCACACTGTAGAGATTCTATGTTAAACTATGGGCCCATCTTGCATTGCCAGATGGGAGTAAAAGTCCCCATTGTCAGGAAGGTCTGGGGAGTCTTGGTTCATATTTACTCTTGAACTAACATCACAGGAACAAAGTTAAAAATCACACAACACCAGGCTATAGTTCAACAGGTTTATTTGGAAGCACTAGCTTTCGGAGCACTGCTCCTTCATCAGGTGGTTTTGGAACAGGATCACAGCTACCTGACGAAGGAGCGACATCCCAAAAGCTAATGCTTCCAAATAAACCTGTTGGACTATAACCTGGTGTGTGTGATTTTTAACTTTGTCCAACACTGGCTACTCCAATTCATCATAAGAACAGATTATCTGGTCTTTATCAAATGATTGTGCACAGCAAGATCCCAGAACCAATCAGCTGTTACTTTGCCTGGATGAAGCAGTGGCTTGGCTGCATTAATTTGTTAATCCTATCAGTGATCTAAATGCTTAGGCTATTGTTCTGAGGGTATGGTTAAATGGTTATATCCACAATGAAATTTAAATTCAACTTAAAAAGAGACGTATGATTTTTATATGTGAAATTTTTTCACAAGTTTGAATTTCATACTGCATATGGATATTAGTCTACTTTTTGTGAAGGTGTTTAATAATTAATCGGGTAAATCTGTTCTGAACTATGATTTTAAACCAGTATGTAGCAGAGAGTGAAGCTCCCCCGGTGAGTTAACGGAAGGTTCTTTATATTATGGATGTTTACGCCAGGAGAAGAAAATAAATGTTAAAACCATTAGCTTAGCAGAAGTTAGAATGAGCATGTATATCTTTTTCAAGTATCTTGGTTAAAAAGCTTCTGAATTCAGTTCAAAACAGTCCTAACTGAAGTCAAACGAAAAATAGCTTCCCGTGGAGGCTGGTACAAATATAATACTTAAAAGGCATCTGGATGGGTATATGACTAGGAAGAGTTTAGAGGGATTGTGGGCCAAATACTGGCAAACTGGACTAGATTAATTTAGGATATCTGGTCAGCATGGATGAGTTGGACCAAAGAGTCACTTTCTGTGCTGTATATCTCTATGACTCAATGACTCTACAGAAAGGAATTTGTTCAGAACAGTTCCAGAAATTAGTTATCTCAGTGTGGGGATTGTGGTTTGTGACAACTTCGAGAGCAAAGATTTTTGGTTAGAGCTCTGGAGGTTTATTGAAGTTAAACTATAGACCTGATAGGAAAGAAAATGTTAGCTTGAATTTTGAGTATAAGTAAACTGATGATGTTGGGAGTTGATGGGATTCTATCTTACCATGTGTTCCAAATCTTCCAAACTGTGTTATAATCAGATAGTCTGGTTAATTATCTTGTTTAATAGTCTTCTCTTTTATTGTTAAAACAAAAACTGCTTTCTTGTGTATTTATGTCTCCGTGAGAGACTGCCACATTAAGTTAAGGAAAAGTAAAATCAGATCTATCAAGCCAGATTTCACCCTGTGATCTGACTTGGCATCACAGGCATCATAACATTTCAACTTAACATCTAGTTTTAATGGTGACCGTGAAACCAGTGTCAGTTGTCGTAAAAGTCCATCTGGTTTACTCATGTCCCTTTAAGACAGGAAATCTGCTGCCTTAACCCAGTCTGGCCTATGTGTGATTTCAAACCCACAGCAATGTGACTAATTCCCAAGTGAAATGACCTTAGCAAGCCACTCAGTTCAGGGGCAATTTAAGAATGGGCAGCAGACTCTGGCCTTGCTGATGGCAATCACATCCCATGAATTTATTTTTTTTTAATTACAAAGTGAACACCGACTTTTCAAAATCACTTCACTGCTGGTGGAGTGTTTTGTAACAACCTGAGGTGAACGTGAAAATTACTGCACAAATGAGATTCCTTTTATGAAAGTAAGGTCATATCCAGCAACATTTGCATAGCATTTGAGTGAAGGGAACATTGTCTCGACCGAACTGAAAACAATAAATGCTGGTGCTCACAACGGGCCAGATCACACCCGTGGAGAGAGAACAAGCTAACATTTCGGGTCTAGATTCAAAACATTAGTTTGCTCTCTCTCCATAGATGCTGCCTGACCTGCTGTGATCTCCAGCATTTTTGGTTTCAAAACAGACTCCAGCATCTGCAGTAATTTACTCCACATCTTGTGCAGACAGGACTGTGGGCTGCTTATGGGATGAGAAAATGTTTCATAATATACCCTCAACTTCTGCATTTGAAGATTGAGGTTCATCTCAGGATAATCATGACTCATCAGAGAAATGCTTTAGCATTTATCTTGTTGTAAACGCATGAACATTTTGAAATGAAGAGTCAAGCTCCTCGTCCCAATAGCATCTCAAATCAGTAAGTTTGAAATGTGACAGAGTGAGAACAGCTTGTCATTTATTGAGGTGTTCTAGAGGATGACTCACTCAGGAATCTCACATGCTCTTATTTTACACTAATTTATTCATTGCCTTGTGTAAGTGTTATTCAGATTTTAGTACAGCAACTAAAAATACCCACACAGATTCATGCTGTTGTAGCAATGGGTCCAAATCGCATCTTTATGAAACTTGTCTTTATGTCACATGCCGAGGGGGCTAGTGTGGATTTTAAGCTTGTTTATCGCATCAGATAGCTTGTGTAAATTAAACACTTCAGCTCACAGGGACATTGTGCTCAGGTCTATTTCGCTCTTTGTGAAAATGAGTTTCTCTCCCATGTCACCACTCATGGACAAAATTGCAAAAGGAAAGCTCGTCTCGGCTTTACATTTCCTATTATCCAATGGCGTCTTCTGCTCTCCTCCTCTCACACTATCTCAGTCTCTGTCTCTGTCTCCCACTCTCATGCTCTCTGTGTGTCTCTCTCTCTGTCCCTCTCTTTCTCTGTCTCACACTCCTCTCTCTCTCCCACCCACTCCCTCCCTCCTCTGTCTGTCTGTCTCTCTCTGTCTCCTCCCCAGTCCCCCCAACCTTCCTCCCTCCCTTATCTGCCCTCTCTCTCTCTCTCTCTCTCTACATCTTTCTTCCATTCTTACTCATTCCTGGATTTTAATTAAGTTTGATTTGCTTCATTACATCAGGTTCAGTGGAACTCATACCCTTACCTGAGAACTGGAAACCAATCAAAGCTCTCCATACTCAAACTCCTAGAGACTGGGACCATAGTAAAGAAATATTTGCATTTTTATAGCACCTTTCAAATCTCAGGCTGTCCCCAGTACAGCCAATGAGGCACTTTTAAAAAGTTAGGCAATGGTCTAGTGTTATTCTCTCTAGACTAGCATTTCCAGGACCTGGGTTCAAATCCTGCCAGGGCAGTTAGTGGAATTTGAATTCAATAAAAATCCAGAAATTAAGAGTCGAACAATGACCATGAATTGATTGTCAGGAAAAACCATCCAAGTCAAGATTAGTGTGGTGCTGGAAAAGCACAGCAGGTCAGGCAGCACCTGAGGAGCAGGAGAATTGATGTTTCGGGCAAAAGCCCTTCATCAGGAAAACCTATCCGCTGAACTTTAGGGAAGGAAATCTGTGCTACTCGTGACACAAGGCCAGTACTTAACCCTACCCTTAACTGTCCTCTGGGCAGTTCAGAATGGTCAATAAATGCTGACCTTGCCTGTGACACTCACATCCTGTGAATGAATTTTAAAACCTCCCAGGATGTGGGCATTGCTGGCTGGGCCCAGCATTTATTGCCCCGTCCCTAGTTGCCCCTTGAGAAGGTGGGGGGAGGAGCTGCCTTCTTGAACTGCTGCAGGCCATGTGCTGTGCGTCCCTCTAAACCTTTTGGATTGTCTGTACTTTTATTTTGTTTTATTTCATTTTTCCATGGGATGTGGATCTAGCAAGTCCACAATTCATCACTCATCCCTAATTGTCCTTCAGCTGACCAATAAGGAATCACCCACACTGCTGTGGATCTGGAGTTGCGTGCAGGCCAGACCAGGTAAGGATTGCGGATTTCCATTCCCTAAAGAGCCCGAGCAAACCCGTGAGTTTTTCGCAACAATTGATGGTAATTTCATGGTCACCATCGCTGAGGCTGGCTTTCCGAGTTCCGATGTAGGAAACGTGAGAGTGATTTAGTGTACAGCAAAACAGCAAAGACAAAGAGACAAATAATAAACAGCTTGTACACTTCAAATACTGCAACAGGTTACCCAATATTTCACATCCACTTTCCTGACCTTTTATTTTAATAAGAAACTCAGCAGGATTGACCCCAAAGGTCACGAGGGAGAGGATAGACAAGAAAGCTAGATTAGAAATGGTGGTCACCAGGCGATCAAGAGGAAGTGGTTGCACAATTCACACTGAAATGTTTTTTTATACACTGCCTTTTAGGGCAGTGATAGCTGCAGATCAGATCAGAGGTCCTTACCCAATGTCTCAAATCACTGCAGCATGTTTGGAAAGATTTGGTGCAGTTTAATAAATAGCTCACAAGGATAATTAAGAGGGGGGGGGTCACATTGCTGTGCATCTGAACAGACACACCTTTCGTGAAAAACTAGGATAGCAGGACTCCTTCTCCTCAGAAACTAGCTGGGCTTTTATAACGATCTGGCCAACCCCGGTCAGTTTCATTGACATTTTTCAAATTTATAAATCTGAATTTTAATTCTCAAAGTGGAAGGGGAGGCTGGAGAGGAGTTAGACCCTTTTCTTTGTCGTTTAATAGCCCAGTGATTTAAACATCTAAACTCTGTATGTGATGATTGGCCTGTCCTTAGAAACAGCTAAGGCGATAATTCTCCAACAGCCTTCCCCAAGCCAATTGAACATTTCCCTCAGACCTGTTGGTGCTGGAGTATGAGCAGCTCTTCCTGTATCCCAGCAGCCACCTCTCCCGCTGGTTGACCACTGAGGAAGGAGAAAGTGAGGACTGCAGATGCTGGAGATCAGAGCTGAAAATGTGTTGCTGGAAAAGCGCAGCAGGTCAGGCAGCATCCAAGGAGCAGGAGAATCGATGTTTCGGGCATGAGCCCTTCTTCTGGAATCATTGGGGAAGGAGTCTAACACCATTTTTTGTTATGAAGCCAAGACACCAATTGCCTTCTTCACCCCCTGCTGTACCTGCAATGCTTATCTTCAGCGACTGGTTACAGAGACACTCAGATCCCATTGCACCTCCGCATTTCCCAATCCAGCACCATTCCGATTAAAAAAACCACCCCCCTATTTTTACTCCCAATGTCCTCACATTGATCCATGCTATACTGCACCTACCTCGCATTCGTCCACTCACTCAACTTGTCCCAGTCAAGCTGAGGTAGACAAGCAGGAGGTTGGAAGAACACAGCAAGCCAGGCAGCACCAGGAGATGGAGAAGTCAACGTTTCGGTGTAACCCTTCTTCAGGACGGGGACTGGGTGTTAGGGGGAGCAGCAGATAATGTTGGGGGGAGAAGGGGTGCAGGTGCAGAGGTAAGGATAGATGAAAACAGGTAGAGGGTATAAACTGGCTGGTCAATGGGAGGAGTGATTCCGGTTGGTAGCTGGAAGGAAGGGCTGGTCAGAGGAGTGGAGGGGACTGAAGCATCTTTGTACCATCCTCACACTTCACTGTCTCACCCAGCCTTGTGTGATTACAAAGCTGGAGAGATTACACTTAGTTCCACAATTAAATCATGACCCTATAATGTGAGTCGTGGGGTTCCAGCACTGATTCCTGTGGGACCCTGTTGGTCACTACCTGATACTTGAAAAAGGACCTGTTTGTTTGTGCACAGTGTAGGAGCAGATTGCTGCAGACGCTGGAGTCTGCACTGAAACCAGCCAACGCTGGAGATCTCAGTGGCTCAGGCAGCATCCATGGAGAGAGAGCAAGCTAATGTTTCAACTCTAGATGACTCTTGATCAGAGCTGGGTTTAGGATTAGGATTAGTTCTGATGAGGAGTCATCTAGAATCGAAACTTTAGCTTGTTCTCCACAGATGCTGCCTGAACCGCTGTGTTCTCCAGTATTTGTTTTCTGTTTGTTCCTATTCTGTGATCCCTGTCTGTCAGCCAGCTTTCGAGCTATGTTAGTGCACAATGCCCAATCCCATGCCCTTTTAGATTTACATGCTAATCTCTGATGTGGAACATTATCAAAAGCTTTCTGAAAGTCCAAGTAAACCGCGTCCACTGGCTCTCACTTATCAACTCCACTGGGAGATGATTAAACTGGAGTCAGTTCATAAGAGATTTACCAGGATGTTACCAGGAATGGCGGGTTTGAGATATAAAAATAGACTGGAAACACTGGGTTTTATTTTGGAGGCAAAGGTGTGACCTTACAGAGATTTGTAAAATCATGAGGGGCCGAGATAAGGTGAATAGCCAAGGTCTTTTCTCAAGAGTGGGAGAGTTCAAAACTGGGAAACATATTTTTAAGGAGAGAGGAGGAAGATATAAAAAGGACATGAGAGGCAACTATTTTAACACTGAGAGTGGTTTGTATGTAGAATGAACTGCCAGAGGAAATGATAGGTGTGGGTACAGTTACAACATTTAAAAGACACTTGGATAAATACATGAATGGGAAAGTTTTGGAGGGATATGGGCCAGGAGCAGGGCAGGTGGGACTAGTTTAGTTTGATCAACATGGACTGGTTGGGCCGAAGGGTCTCTTTCTGTGCTGTATGACTCTATGACGCTAGTTATACCCTCAAAATGGTCTAGATTTCAGTTGTCATTGCTACTAGTATCAGTGAGAGGATTGAGGCTCCTACAAGAGAGGAAAAATGCATTGAGTTAATAGTCTTGATTTTGTGATGATGCTGAGTCACTGATGGAAGCCAGTGTGTAAATATTTGTTTACATGCTTCCAGTAATAGCCACCAGCAGTTGGAGGCAGTTTAGAAGTTAGGTGATTGATCAAGATCCTTTTTTTACATTTACCTATTTCTCTAGTCATCCTATTCACAGATGTTATTACAGCCCTCTGGAACAGGTGGGACTTGAACCTGGGCCTCCTGGTCAGGGGGTAGGGACACTACCAGTGCACCACAAGAGGACCCCGCAAGAATTTTTATTGGCTTTTTTAATGTTTTTAATGGCTTTAACCAGATGGAGTATAAGCTGAGCAACCAAATTCCCACCAGTTATGTTGCTACTGAACCACAGCAACTGGCAAATCTCAAAAGAACATGGAACATAACAGTACAGTACAGGCCCTTCAGCCCTCAGTGTTGCGCTGTCCTGTGGAACCAATCTGAAGCCCATCTGACCTACACTATTCCATTCTCATCCATATGCCTATCCAATGACCATTTAAATGCCCTTAAAGTTGGCGAGTTTACTACTGTTGCAGGCAGTGTCCCCCAAGCCCCTACTACTCTCTGAGTAAAGAACCAACTCTGACATCTGTCCTATATCTATCACCCCTCAATCTAAAGCTATGTCCCCTTGTGCTGGCCATCACCATCCGAGGAAAAAGCTCTCGCTGTCCACCCTATCTAACCCTCTGATTATCTTATATGTCTCAATTAAGTCACCTCTCAACCTTCTTCTCTCTAACGAAAACAGTCTCAAATCCCTCAGCCTTTCCTCGTAAGACCTTCCCTCCATACCAGGCAACATTCAAGTAAATCTCCTCTGAACCCTTTCCAAAGCTTCCACATCCTTCCTACAATGCAGTGACCAGAACTGTACACAATACCCCAACTGCAGTCACACCAGAGTTTTGTACAGCTGCAGCATGATCCCATGGCTCTGAAACTCAGTCCCTCTACCAATAAAAGCTAACACATTGTATGCCTTCTTAACAATCCTGTCAACCTGGATGGCAACTTTCAGGGATCTATGTACATAGACACTGAGATGGCTCTGATCATCGACACCAAGAATCTTCCCATTAGCCCAGTACTCTGCATTCCTGTTGCTCCTTCCAATAGGTGCAGGGCTGTAAGAAAAAACGAAGGTTGGCATTTGTACATCCTCAACACACCCCAAACTATGTTACAGCTAACAAACTATTTTTGACGTACTGTTGGAAGTACGGTCATATATTTACAGTTTGTAGGATGATGAAAAAGGCTCAGTGGTTAGCACTGCAGCCTCCCAGCGCCGGGGACCCGGGTTCAATTCCAGCCTCGGGTGACTGTCTGTGTGGAGTTTGCACATTCTCCCCGTGTCTGCGTGGGTTTCCTCCGGGTGCTCCGGTTTCCTCCCACAGTCCAAAGATGTACAGGTCAAGATGGATTAGTATTGGGAAATTGCCCATAAGAATGTGCAGGCTAAATGAGTTAGACATGGCAAATTTTTTTTTAGATTAGATTACTTACAGTGTGGAAACAGGCCCTTCAGCCCAACAAGTCCACACCGACCCGCCGAAGCACAACCCACCCAGACCCATGCCCCTACATTTACCCCTTCACCTAACACTATGGGCAATTTAGCATGGCCAATTCACCTGACCTGCACATCTTTGGACTGTGGAAGGAAACCGGAGCACCCGGAGGAAACCCACGCAGACACGGGAAGAATGTGCAAACTCCACACAGACAGTCACCCGAGGCTGGAATTGAACCCGTGTCTCTGGTGCTGTGAGGCAGCAGTGCTGACCACTGAGCCACCGTGCCACCCACAAGATGAGTTGAGTTGAGTTGAGTTGGGGTCTGGATGGGATGTTCGTTGGTGTGGACTTGATGGGCAGAATGGTCTGCATTCACACTGTAGGGGTTCAGTGAAAAACGGGAAAATATTGAAATAAAACCAAAATTCTGTGGATGTGGGAAATCTGAAGTAACTCAGCAGATCTGGTAGCTTCTGTGGAGAGAGGAAAACCAGAGATAATATTTCCTGTCCACTATAACCCCCTCTCCTTACCACTAACAGGTCGTTCAGTCACTGCGAGCCCTCCTGTGCACTGTGCACCTCTCCCTGGAATGAGGGCCTTACATTTATATAGTGCCTTTTAGAAATTCAGGATGTCCCGAATTACTTTAAAGCCAATAAAATAATATTTCAAGTGTACTCACAGTTGCAATGTTTGAAAAACAGCAATTAATTCAAGCACAGCAATACCCCATTTGATGCTTGTAATGTGTTCAGTAGCAATATTGCGATGAATGAGCTCTGCTTATTCTGTAAGCCCTGCTGCTTAGCAACCCAGCCAGGAAGTAATGCTGTGGAATATCAAAGTGTTAGGAGTAATGTCTTCATTATATTTGATGCAAGGATAAAGAATCTGTGGGGAAGTGATGTTTGCTTGAAGAGATTTTATTCCATGATATGAGGTAAACGAGATTTTTCTCAGAATGATCAGTTTGACTTTGCTGGTAGTAACCAGGAAAACTGCAGGTTCAAATCAATTTCAGCCTCTTAAACCAATCCAGTTGAACCCATTCCAACCTTTTCATGATCTTTGTAAATCCTAAATAAAACCCAGTTGTGGATTTGTAAAACAATATACTGAGGTGGTACACTTTAATTAATTTTGTTAATAATTTAAAACACTTTGGTTTCAAAAGTGAGAATGTACACAAATGCCCTTTAAATCCAAAAAGTTGTGACCCTGAATTCCACTAAGTCCTTCCTTCCAGACGAGAACAGTGGAGGCACAAGCTGCTTTGTTAGCTGAGGTATTGTCAATGGAATCTCTTCTGACCCAATGACCAGGAATGTTCGACTGACGAATGTTGCATTCAAAAAGAAGTGAGGAAGTTTAACAAAGAAAATAAGCATTTGAACGTAAGAAGACAAGCAGGCAACAATTAAGGATGACCGGTGAAATGAATAATTATTGAATAAAAGTTTAATAACAGTGGCGAAATCACAAGGGGAGCAGTAACAGCAGATTTGTGCAGGAGGAAAAGCTAAAGATGGTGAGAGATTCAAAGAGAGTCAAATACATGGATGCAATAAAAGCAACAGAACAGGATTTTATTTTGAAATTTTTTTTGTGGGGTGATTTATCAGCAGGGAGTGTGGAGCCAGGGTTCTCCGCTGACTGTGCTCTTGTGTTAAAGCTGACAGTTATAGAGGCCCTGGAGCACTTCACATTCAAACTTTGTAGCGACATTAATTATTAACAAAACACCTAATCTAGTGCAGGGAGATTTTATTTGAAAATAGATTAAATTTTCTGGAATGTGAGGACGCTTTTTTAAAAAAAATCAGTTGAGCTCCAACGAGATGGAAGCTGTGAGGTCCAGGCCCTGCAGAAGCAGCCGGATATTTTTAATCAAATGCAATGTGGACACACCTCTGGGGCAGGGGGGCTGTGAGGGCAAATGCTCAAAGCTTTTGAATTCACAACCACGTTGGACAGAGGCTGAGAGAACAGACTTATTCGACACAGAGAGGAAGAAGGGTTGTCTGGTCATGGTGAAAGAATCCTTGGTCAGGTACCTGGAAACATTGTACTGCACGGTGCTCTGAAGCAGACTGCTGTTAGACAGGTGACCAGCAGATGTAGCACTCCCTGCAAACACCACCAGACCCTGCTGTTTGGATGTGCTCCAGCTTATTTTAACCCAAGGGTTTAAGTCAAATGTGAGCCACATTCAAACAGCAGTAACTAATTCTTAGCTGGTTAGTTCAATTGGTTAAATAGTTAACGTGCGTCATAGAATCAAAGTGATGGAGAGCTCAGAAAAAGGCCCTTCAGCCCATCGAATTTGTGTTGGTCAAAAATAACCAGCTCACTTTTCTAATCCCATTCTCCTGCACTTGGCCCATAATCCTTGCAAGTGCACACTTAAATACTTCTTCAGTGTTATGAGGGTTTCTGTCTCCACCACCCTCACAGGCACACAGTTCCAGATTCCCACCGTCCTCCAGGTTTTCCTCACGGTGGCTCAGTGGTTAGCACTGCTGCCTCACAATACCAGGGTCCTGGGTTCGGTTCCAGCCTCGGGTGACTATCTGTGTGGAGTTTGCGCATTCTCCCCGTGTCTGTGTGGGTTCGCTCCAGGTGCGCCGGTTTCCTCCCACAATCCAAAGATGTTCCGGTAAGGGTGGATTTGGCATGGGAAATTACCCCGTAGGGTCCAGGGCTGTGCAGGCTGGGGGAGGGGGAGGCATGGGGGTTAGCCATGGGAAATTGTTGGTTACAGGGATAGGATGGGTCTGGGTGGGATGTTTCGGAGGGTTAGTAAGGACTTGATGGACCGAATGGCCTGCTTTGACACTGCATAGATTCTGTGATCTCCTGTAAACCCTTTGCCTCTGACCTTAAATCAATGTCCCCTGGGCAATGACCCTTCCACCAAAGGGACATGTGTCTTCCTGTCTATGCCCTTCATACTTTGATACATCTGTGA
>NC_057750.1:1552892-1589669 GCF_004010195.1 Chiloscyllium plagiosum
GAGAAAAATCACCTATACAGTGTATTCAAAAAGAATGGGTACCCAATGAACACAGTCCGCCAATTTCTCAACAACAAACCCAAACAAGCAAACAAAATACACCCACTAACCCTAGCCACTCTCCCCCACATCAAAGGCATCTCGGAAATGATTGCCAGACTACTCAGACCCCTTGGCATCATGGTAGCCCACAAACCCACCAACACACTAAAACAGCAGCTAATGAACTTGAAAGACCCTATACAGACAACAAGCAAAACTAACGTCATTTACAAAATACCATGGAAGAACTGTAACAAACAAACAAACAGGCAGAAAACTAGCCGCCGGGATACATGAACACCAACTAGCCACAAAAAGACATGACCTTCTGTCACTAGTATCCTCACATACGGATGAGGAAGGACACCACTTCGACTGGGACAACACACCCATCCTAGGACGAGTCAAACAAAGACATGCATGAGAATTCCTAGAAGCATGGCATTCCAACTGGAACTCTATCAACAAACACATCGAGTTAGACCGCATCTACCATCCTCTGAGAAAAGGAACAGGAAGTGACTTCACCACTGGAAATGACATCACCCACCCAAAGAAACCCAAACATATAAATAGAAAGCAGGAATTTTCTGCATTGCTTCGCCTGAGGCCCACTAAAGATGTTACCTAGTAGGGTAACGAAACGTCTGGAAATGAACCTTCCACTCAGTGAGCAAACCTACATCCAAAATCCCAATGAGCCTCCCCTAAAAGAGAGGGAAAGAAAAGGCCTAGTCACCTTATCAATCTGACGCACAGATTGTTTTGGTTAGAGAAAGAGGAGGGTGGGCAGGAGACACTAGCTGAGTAGTGATTCGGGTAAAGCAACCACCCAAATATAAAGTGTCACTTACCCAGCAGTCCCATACCCGCTCCTGCTCAGTGTGCACTCTGCCTATACATGAGGTAAGTTTTTAAACTTTACTCCTACCTTCCCATCGGACCTCTGGTCCTCACTGTCACTCCTCCCACTGCAATTGCCACCAAGAAAATGAGGAACGCTGAACCCCTGAGGTAAGTTTCTAAACTTTACTCCTACCTTCCCATTTGAGGTGAATTGGTCCCCTATGCCTCTGAAGTCACTATTGTCCAAGAGAGCTGTTCTCCTATTACAAAGAGACAACTGGTCCTGCCTTTAACCTAAGGGTCAACATGCCTCAAAGGAAGGGAGAGAGGTTGGGAAGGAGAGGACTGCATTGTAACCCCAGATGGTGCAGGAATTGAATTCATGCTGTTGGTACCACTCTGTATCACAAAGCCAACCATCCAGCTCACTGAGCTAACCTGTGTCCTTTACGTTAAGTAACTAATCACTGTATTGTACAACAGTTGCTCACAGTCAAACAAAGTCCATCCAGCTCCTTATCATCCTGGACACAATTCCCACTGTTCTTTCAGAAGGTTCAGTGAACCCTGACCCATTTCAATCAAAATAAGTTAAGGCTAATAATTAACTGCACATTTCCCCAAATAGGGTCTGGAGCTAGAACTCAGGCGTGTCTCTGCTTCAGGGCAGGGGGTTGGTGCTGTGGGCTGCAGCAGCTTTTTGGAAAAGGTCTGGGGCACTTTAGTTCCTGGAGTTCATTTGAGAGTTGCACCATTGCCTCCACAGAACAGCCAGTGGGAGTGACATTGGTGGGTAAATGGGAATTGTTCATGAATGTGAAGGTCCCTGAAATCCAAGGAAACAGCCCCCAGTGTGTGAAGGGAAGGTTGGGCTGAGGGTCTTGACTACTGATGTTAGTTTTTAGGAGGGGGCAGTAAGTCTGGACTGAGGAGGCAAAGGAGGAAGAGCAGGGGGACTTCTCCCTGCTGTCCAGGCCAACATCCCCAAAGACACTGATATACTTGCTTCAATGTTGGCTATCTGTGGGACTGTGATCTGCTGCTGTTCAAGGGGCAAATACTGGCTGGGACTCCACCAAATACTCTCTTATTTGAGCCAATGAGAGGCAGGCAGGACAACATCTCACCTGGATAGCAACATCTTGGGCAGTGCAGTACACCCTCACCGTTGCACTGGGAGTTTATTTTCATATTCACTCTTGGGATGTAAGCGTCGTTGGCTGCATTAACCTTTATTGCCCCGTCCCTAGTTGCCCCCTTGAGAAGGTGGGGGTGAGCTGCCTTCTTGAACCGCTGCAGTCCATGTGCTGTGGGTTGACCCACAATGCCCTTAGGGAGGGAACACCAGGATTCTGACCCAGCAACACTGAAGGAACGGCGATATATTTCCCAGTCAGGATGGTGAGGGGCTTGGAGGGGAACTTGCAGGGGGTGGTGTTCCCATGTACCTGCTGCCCTTTGTCCTTCTAGATGGTAGTGCCATGGGTTTGGAAGGTACTGTCTAAGGATCTTTGGTGAGTTTCTGCAGTGTATCTTGTAGATGGTACACACTGCATCGGTGGTGGGGAGAGTGGATGTTTGTGGAAGTGATGCCAATCAAGCGGGACTGCTTTGTCCTGGATGGTGTTGAGCTTTTTGGGTGTTGTTGGAGCTGCCCCCATCCAGGGTAAGTGGGGAGCATTCCCTCACCCTCCTGACTTGTGCCTTGTAGATGATGGATAGGATTGAGATGAGTTACTCGGTGTAGGACGCTGACCTGCTGTTGGAGCCAGTGAACCAGTTTGGCTGCTGTGTTGAAGTGTCTGTTGGGAGATGAGATCCTCCTGACTGAAGGAGTGTTCATTACTGAGCCAGGGCTGCTATATAAATGGGTTCCTGTGGCTTCTGGCACTACATGAGGATGGTCTTTGTCTTCAATAGGTGGCAGACATGACCATTCTGCTCTGGACCTCCAACTGGCAAAATGGATTTTTGAAACAATATCGAGCGAGCAGTGGGAAATGTATCAAGACTTTATCTGTGAATATTGATAATAAATATTCATGGATCATTCTGTAGAAGTAAGGATGATTCAAAACTTATTCAATGACCATGTGATTACTGAAAGTAGAAATCTGATACTTTCCACTGGAGATCAGCTATTGGGCCACGCTGAGTTGAGGAAATATAACAATTATTCGGGATGGGACCCTGAGATATCTCTGGACTGGACAGTTCAGTCTCAGACAAGACACTTGCTTAACTGGGCACTGGGGGAAAGCTTCCAAAAGGAGTTGTATAGAAGAGCTCCCTCTGTCATGGTTATTCAGTGCAAAGCTAATTATTCCGGTTTGATTATGCAGTTTTTCATTATAAAAACAGCCTACAGTGCTTTTCTCTTCTCTTTAATTACTAAATGCAAAGTAAGTTGAGACCTGCATTGCGTTGATCCAAATTGGAGTTTAATGATCCGAACTGGTGATCTGAATCCCTCCACCTGGCATTACATTTTAATTAATTTTTATTGGAATATTTTATTGTGTTTTTTTTTCATTTCTGTTCTTACTATATGGATCGGTCATGGCTGAGTGGGTGAAACGTATACTGGAGGCTGACCCTCCTGGTGTGGTACTGAAGGAGTGCCGCACTGCCAATGTGCCATTTTATAGCTGACAACTTAGACCACATCTGTCATGTCGAATGAAGATGTATGGAACTGTTTGAAGAAGAAAAGGGGCATTGGGTAAAAATACGCCTGTTAACCAATGCTGCTTTGGTGATGGGATTTTTGATAAACCATATGGTAGCCTACGTAACATCTCCGTAGCTTCATATTGAGTCAGAGATCTGAAAGTTTATGAACAACTTCCTATGTCCAATAGTGTGCCATCTGAGAAGGAGACAAACTGTGTGGGCTATACATACATAAACCCTGCCTCTTTATTCATTTTATTAATGCTTCCACGTGACATGGCCATCTCTGCCAAGGGCAGCATTTATTACTCATCCCTAGTTGCCCCTGAAGTAAACAGCTTTTAAAGAAATTTTTAGTCAGTCATGAGATGTGGGCATTGCTATCTGGACCAACATTTATTGTCTGTGGGAGAGACTAGGACCTGAGGGAAGAGAAGACCCTTTAAAACAGAGAGAAAGAGAAACTTCTTCAGCCAGAGAGTGGGAAATCGATGGAACTCACTGCCACAGAAGGCTGTGGAGGCCAGGTCATTGAGTATATTTAAGACTGAGACAGATAGGTTCTTGAATATCAAGGGGATCAAGGGTTACAGGGAGAAAGCAGGAGATTGTGGTTGAGAAACCTATCAGCTGTAATTGGATTGTGGAGCTGACTTGATGGGCTGAATGGCCTAATTTCTGCTCCAATGTCTTATGCTCTTACAGCTTATGGTCCCTGGTTGCCCCTTGAGAAGGTGGGGGTGAGCTGCCTTCTTGAACCGCTGCAGTCCATGTGCTATTAGAGGCATGCACTGTACTACTAACGAAGGAGCTCCAGGATTCTGACCCAGTGACACTGAAGAAATGGTCATATATTTCCAAGTCAGGATGGTGAGTGGCTTGGAGGGGAATTTGCAGGAGGTGGTGTTCCCATGTCTCATCCTTCTAGATGGTAGTCGTCATGCGTTTGGAAGGCATTAAGGAGCCTTGGTTGGCCATTTCAGAGGGTAGTTCAGAGTTAACCTCAATGCTGTGGGTCTGGAGTCACATGTGGACTGTGTCAAGACAGTAGATGACCTTCCCTGACCAGAATTAGTGAACCAGTTGAATTGTTACAACAATCAGTGATAGCCTTGTGGTAGCCACAAGGTGCTAGCTTTCAATTCTATGAATTAATTACATTTATTAATTATTTCAATTTAAGTTCGACAAGCTGCTGTGGTGGATTTTAATTTATATCCTGAGACCGTTAGCTCTGGTTGTGGGATTACTAGCACCACAACGTCCCATCTTTTTCCTTGTTCAATCCAATCTCTTGTTTGCCTGCTGAAAGCTAATCCAAGCCAATTTGTGTGCGATGCTTAACTCCTGGACAGTAATAAAATGTATTATAAATAGAACGTTCCCTTCCTTCCAAACTCGCTGTAGCCAATCACTAAGATGATTATGGTGATCAATTACTAAGATAAACCTTGTCTAGGTAAACCGACTCAGCAAATTCCCAAAATCGGAACTGGGAAAACCTCCTTCTGTTTGGTGGATATTCATTGTTTCTTCTTTAGTTCAATCTCTCTTTGTTGCAATGTTCATTCGCTGGATGAAGAGACAATCATTTTGTGGCATTGTTATGTGACTCAGGCTTTGGGAGCAAAAACAGAAGCAGGTCTGGCAGCATCTGTGAAGAGAAATCAGAGTTAACATTTCAGGTCGAGTGACCTTTCCTCAGAACGGTCCCAGGCTAATACTTGGGGTATGTGGCTTAAATCCTACCATAACCAGCAATCTGTCCTGGTCCACCCACATTGATGCAACGGTAAAAACAATGACTGCAGATGCTGGAAACCAGATTCTGGATCAGTGGTGCTGGAAGAGCACAGCAGTTCAGGCTCCTCGGATGCTGCCTGAACTGCTGTGCTTTTCCAGCACCACTGATCCAGAACATTGATGCAACGGCCAAGGAGGCACAACATAGCCTCTCTTTCCTCAGGAGGCTAAGGAAATTCAGCGTGTCCATAAGGACCCTCACCATCTTTTACAGATGCACCATCGAAAGCATTCTATCTGTGTGCATCACAGCTTGGGAAGGCAAGTGCTCTGCCCAAGTGCTCTGCTACAGATGGGTAGTGTGCACAGCCCGGACCATCACGGAAGCCAATAGAATCCATTTACACAGCTCCCTGCCACGGAAAGGCTGCCAACATCATCAAAGAGCCCTCCCACCCGGTAATGATCTCCTTCAACCTCTTCCTTCAGGCAGAAGATACAGAGGTTTGAACACGCGCACCAGCAGGTTCAGGAACAGATCATCCCTGCCGTTATCAGACTGCTGAGTGGACCTCTTTAAATTCAAATAATGTTGGACCTTGCTGTGTGCCCCTCCTGTGCAGCTGTAACCCTGTATTCCTCGCTCTGTCTCAGCACCCTGTAATCTGTATGTCCTTGTTTGCTATGGTTTGTCTGTACTGCTCACAAAGCAAAACGTTTCACTGTAATTAGGTACACATGACTACAATAAATCAAATCAAATCAAAATCAAAGTCAGATGGTAAAATTTAATTTAAATTACCTTTCTTTAAAATTTGAAATTATAAAACTGGTTTATTAGTGGTTATAAAATGTTGATCATAAGACCCCCCACATAACTGGCTAATGTTCTTTAAAGAAGGAAAACTCCAATCTGACTTATCTGAACCTCCAGGTCCACAGTGGTGTGGTTAACTTGTGACGGTCATCTGAGACGCCCCAGCAAGCCACCAGTTGTATCAAGCAGCTGGAAAACCTAAAGAAAGGAATTATACTACAAGCACTATTCTGCATCAACCTAGGTATCCTGAACAATAACCACAAACCCAACCCTGCAAAACTCCTCCCTACCAACATCTGGGGGGCTAGTGCCAAATTTCGGAGAGCTGTCTCACAGACTAGTCAAGCAATAGCCTGACATGGCCATACTCACGGAATCATACCTTACAGACAATGTCCTGGGCACCACCAACAGACCTCACTAGAGGTGGTGGCATAGTGGGACATGGTCAAGATGGAATTGTGCTGGGAGTCCTCAACAATGGCTCGATACTGCATGATCCCTGATGTACCAGGCCAACCACAGGCACAATGACACCTCCTTCTGATTTCCACATGTGAGGCTCTTCACCGTCCACCACCAGGAGTGGCTCAGCAGCAGTACCACATACCGATCTGCTCATGTCCTGAAGGTCATAGCTACCAGCCTGAGTCTGCAGCAAGTGGTAAGGGAACTAGCAAGACAGAAAAATATACTTGACCTCTTCCTCAGGAATCTGCCTGCCACTGATGTGTCTGTCCCTGATAAAGTAACCACCGCTCAGTGCTTGTGGAGATAAAGTCCCATCTTCACATGGAGAATATCCTCCATTACTTTGTGTGGCATTATCGCTGTGTTAAATGGGACAGACTCCGAACAGATCTAGCAACTCAAGACCAGGTATCCATGAGGCACTGTAGGCCATCAACAGCAGCACAATCTGTAACCACATGGCCCAGCATATCCCCCACTCAACCATTGCCATCTGCCAGGGGGAATCAACCCTGGTTCAATGGAGAATGCAGGGTGGACACGAAATGCTGACCCAGCCAGCATAGTCCACATCAAAAGAGATTTGTGCAAATTTTTACCATTGAGAATACACTAGTTAACGATGATCAACAGTTAACTGCTGAGGTTTGTTTGCATTTATACGAGGCATTACATTGAGGAATGAGCCAGAAATTACCATTTTGTTCAGCTGAGTCAGTGTCACTTGTGTTTGTCTGCAGAGGACAGGATTCACTGATGCCCTTTCAGGAAAGAAACTGCCATTCTGACCTACATGTGACTCCAGATTCACAGCAATGTGGTCAACTCTTAACTGCCCACTGGGCAATTAGAGATAGACAATAAATGCTGACCTAGCCAGCGCTGTCCCCGTCTCGTGAATGAATAAAGAGAAAAGAAACCATTGACCAGGGCTACACACGGTTATTATTTGTCTGGCATCTACTTTACTGAATTTAAATTTTATAGGAGTCTGGGATCCCTGTACCCCCTGCATTAAGCTGGGGTTCTGCATTACTATCCCAGTGGCATTACCACTGTGCCAACACCTCCTTAAAGGACAGCAGTATATTAAAGATGGCGCTGAAGCATTATGGGTGTGACACAAGGAGAACTCTTTGCCTTTGTGTTCTCCTATTCACCTCTGAAAGAAATCCCAGTGTAAATAAATAAATGAACTGTCAATATAATTCATTAGACAGAAATATGTTGATGACACTTCTTAATATTCAAGCTCAATTGCTAAGGCAAAAAAAGAACCAGACTTCCAAACATGTCACATGCTATCTACCTTTTTGAGTAAGATGAGCAAGTGGTGTCATGGCAAGCCAAATCTGCAACTCAGCAAGATGAATTATTTCTCATCTTGTTGACACACACAGTATGATCCACAATTAGATTAGCAAATCTTCTTCTGTGTTATGAACCAGACTAAACCTCCTCAGAATATATTTCAAAGATAGCCTAGACCCTAATGTTTTCTTATTTTAAAGGTATGTGTAAGGTGCTGTGTTCCAGATGCAATTCAATTGGTCAAACTACTCCACTTTAAGCAAAGCACTCTTTATTCTTGCACAGCAGTTAAGATACAGACAAAAGACAATTTTTAAACTTGGCTATTAGAATGCTTATCAAAATAATAGATATATTAAGTATTACTGTTCCAATTAACTGTTCCAGTATAGTAATGTCCCATAAACACATTCTCGGCAAAAGCAATTTCGGTAAAACAGGTTTCCTCTTATGCAATTCAGGTAGCAGGAAGAGAACCCCAGCTTTTAGCTGTAACAGAGAGGAAAATAAGAGCTTCCACATCCAGCTTCAAGACCCCAGCAACTGCTGCAAGCTAAACCTAAAAACCACAGTTCTGTGGGAGCTTGACCACACCCATTCAGGCTGCTTCTATTGTTCCAGAATTTTAAAAAGCCCAAGGCTCAACAAGCTGTTTAATTTATTGACTTTGTGCAGACCACTGGACATCTCTGTGTCAACCTTTTTTCATAAAGAAACCAGGACAAAATACCCTTCTTATCATCATTCCTGTCACTCACCACAGCATTGCACAATTTCCTTTTCTGTCGCTTTGACAGTTCAATTCCAGCCTCAGGCGACTGTCTGTGTGGAGTTTGCACATTCTCCCCGTGCCTGCGTGGGTTTCCTTTGGGTGCTCCGGTTTCCTCCCACAGTCCAAAGATGTGCAGGTTAGGTGGATTGGCCATGCTAAATTGCCCATAGTGTTAGGTGCATTAGTGAGAGGGAAAATGGATCTGGGTGGGTTACTCTTCAGAGGGTCGATGTGGACTTGTTGGGCTGAAGGGCCTGTTTCTACACTGTAGGGAATCTAATCTAATGTAGTCATTGTGAAGATTAATTCCAGACTGTAATTTATCCCTATTCATCAACAAGATTTGTTAAAAGCTCTAAATACAGACTGTAGCTGAACTAAATTCAAAGCAGGCTGTGGAGTGGGTTACCTTGATATGGTCTTATTGTTTTATTCATTCACAGGATGTGGGTGTCACTGGCTAGACCAGGAGCTGTTGCCCAGAGGGCAGTTAAGAGTCACCCAGATCCGTGTAGGTCTGGAGTCACGTGTAGACTAAACAAGGCTGGCAGATTTCCTTCCCAGGAGAAAGTGAGGACTGCAGATGCTGATTCCTGAGGAAGGGCTCATGCCCGAAACATCGATTCTCCTGCTCCTTGGATGCTGCCTGACCTGCTGCGCTTTTCCAGCAACACATTTTCAGCTCAGATTTCCTTCCCAAAAAGGCATGGGAACCAGGTGGGTTTCCACCCAATAATTGGAGATTAGACCCTCCAATCCAGATTTCTGAATTTAATTCTGTCATCTACCACTACAAGAATCGAACCTGGGGCGCCATAGCATTCCCAGGAATCTGGATTAATCGCCCAGTGATAATCCTGCGAGGCTATCACTTCCTCTGGTCCTATTGCTGATGGAATGTTGTTGGGTCTCACATATTAGTTACAGAATGTCACTAACAAACAACAAGTGGGAAGCTGCAACAAGGGAAGAATATTATAGAATGCAAGGCAATGATTGCAAAAGGGTCTGACATCAATGATATTGGAATCATGCAGCACTGGAGGAGGCTGTTCAGCTCATCAGGTCTGTTTCTCACAAACTATCCACCAATGGAGTATTTCACAGAGTTCTTACAGTGCACAAGGATGCCATTCAGCCTATCATACCGTTCTATCCCCTGGTGCCAATCTCCTGCCTTTTCCCCATATCCCTGCACCCATTTCTATCCAAATAACCATTCAATGACCGACTTGAATGCCTCATTTGAACCTGCCTCCCCCAGGTTTCCAGGCTGTAACCACTTGCTGTGGGGAAGCGTATTTTTCTCACATCGCCCTCGCTTCATTTGCACCTTGCTTCAAGTCTATTCCCTCTCGTTCTCATTTCTTTTCCAAGCAGTAATAGCTTCACCCTATTCACTCTCTCCAGCTCGTGGGTTTGGAAAGGTCTATCTAATCTTCTCTCAGAGTCCTTCTCTCCAAAGACAACTGTCCCAATTGCTTCACAAGCAATGACAGAAATTGCCGGGAAAACTCCCAGCAGCATCCGTGGAGAGAAAGCAGAGTTAACATTTCAGGCCCAGGGAACCTCCTTCAAAACTGCTTCAATCTACCCTGGTCACTGAAGTTTCTTATTCCCGGAACCATTCTTGTAAATCACTTCTGCATTCTCTCTCTCTCTCTCTAATGCATTCACACCTTTCCGAAAAAGTGGGGCCCACAATCCTCCAGCTGAGGTCTTACAAGTGGCTTGTACATGATTAGATTCCCTACAGTATGGAAACAGGCCCTTCGGCCCAACAAGTCCCCACCGACCCTCTGAAGACTAACCCACCCAGGCCACACCCCTACCCTATATTTACCCCTGACTAATGCATCTAACACTATGGGCAATTCACCTGAGCTGCCCATCTTTGAATTGTAGGAGGAAATCCACACAGACCCAGGGAGCATGTGCAAACTCCACACAGACAGGCTAGAATCGAACCCAGTCCCCTGGTGCTGTGAGGCAGCAGTGCCACCCAGTACAAGTTCAACATCATGCCCTGCTCTTGTACTCTATGTTCCATTAATGAAGCCGAGGATAGTGTTTGCATTGACTGCACTGAACCTGAAAGGCACAGCTCTACCAGCCACAGTTCCTCCGAGTAGCTCGCCATTGATTTATTTTTGCCTTTCCCCCGCTTTATCTCCTTCCATCTGGCCCACCTTGCAACGTCTCCATCACTGCAGCCAATCTCGTGTTCATTTTTTGTCTCTCGTCTCTCAACTTCCAACACCTCTCCAGGGTGCACAGGTCTCTGTTTTGCTTTCATTGCATTTCATAAAACGTCTTCTCATGCAAAGAGGAAGGAGAGAAATGAGCAGTTAGCCCCCCAAGTGACAGGAATTAACTGCTGTCACTGCAGTTCAGTCACCTTCAATTAAAAGATCAGCCAAAGAACCTGGAGAGTGAAACTCATTAAATCACTTTCTATAAATGATCTTCGTGTTTGTCACCATCAAGTGTTGCTGTGTGGAGCTGGAAGTCCTGTTATCGCATATTCAAATGTGGAGACGTGTCAAAGTTGAATAGTTTGGGTTGAAATATTGATAACTATAGTATCTTTCTCAGCTCCCCTTGGAGGGAAACTCTAATATAATGTCTTCTTCAAGTGTTAAACAAATTCATAAACTAAAGTCAGTGAAAGGAGAGGAGGGAGAGAACATGATGGATAAGGGGGCTATAGGTCTCACCAAGCAGCCAGAGAAATGAAGGATTTGTTAAACTGACACTGATGGGCAGCTGAATCACCACACTGTCTCCTGAGCAGGATGTTGCCCTGGAACGATATCAGGAAGGCTTTGATAGACTGCACTGTCACAATATCACTCGGTCATTGGAAGAGTACTATTTGTCTTTAATGACAGGGATTGCAAGCGTCAGTGACAGAAGATATTGCAAAGAGAAGATTAAGATACTGCCCTTCCAGGAGATCGAAACTTACAAGGGAGGGCAGGGTGTGCAGCGACCTGACCAGAAAGTTTCTGAGGAAGAGTCACTCAACCGGAAATGTTAACACTGATTTCTCTCCACAGATCGTGCCAGGCCTGCTGAGCTTTTCCAGCAGTTTCTGTTTTTGTTTTTGATCAGGACGTTTGTTCATCACAACAATGACCACAAGAAGCAAGAATTGCTCATCAAAATGAAGATGTTGGGGCTAAAAACTGTACATCGATATCTTGGAGTAAACGAACCACAGTGTTTAACCGAAAATGTTTTACGTCTGGAGTGGAGACTGAGCAGAGGGACTTTGGCAGTGGTGCGCAACAGAGGATAGTCAAAATATGTGAGTAAGACCAGGAGGGCATTTAAATCGAAAGACATGGAGTTTGAGTTCATTCTGACGGGGGGGTAAAGATCCATTGAATCTAATGAAATTTTTGGTAACTGAGGAACTAGGATCAGGTAGTCATGATTTGGAGGAGCGGTGCTGGTCTGGTGTGTACAAAGTTAATAATCACACAGCACCAGGCTATAGTCCAACAGGTTTATTTGGAAGCACTAGCTTTCAGAGCACTGCTCCTTCATCAGGTGGTTGTGGAGTATAAGATCGTAAGACACAGAATTTATAGCAAAAGTTTACAGTGTGATGTAACTGAAATTATATATT
Organism: Chiloscyllium plagiosum; assembly: GCF_004010195.1. Lineage (NCBI taxonomy): Eukaryota > Metazoa > Chordata > Chondrichthyes > Orectolobiformes > Hemiscylliidae > Chiloscyllium > Chiloscyllium plagiosum. Next base: position 1,565,205 of record NC_057750.1, read on the forward strand.
GAAAAAGACCTGTATTGTTTGCTAAGTCTCTCATCTTTTCCAATGACCATGTTGGTTTCAGTTCTTTCGTAAGTAAATCCCAGAACTTTCTTAAAGTTACATTTTCAAGTGAAATTTAACAACAGGTGCCCTGTCGGCCCAGATAATGCATTGAACGTGTGACGTGCCCTGCGTGAGGCTGTCTGTGTCCCAATGTTCAGACTGATTTAGTTGAAGGTCAGACGAGATGGAATTTATTGAAAGAGAAGCTGCTGAAGTCTACAGCTGATAGAACATGGATAATGGAATGAGATGGAACGGAAAGGCAGTGTTACCAAGACAGCCTGAAAGAAGTTTTGATGTGATTCACACTTGGGATGTTTGTACCTCTGGCTGGACCAGTGGTTATTATCCATCCCTTGGAGACACAACTGAGAGATTTACTACAGTCATTTCAGAGGGCAGTTAAGAGTAAACCACATTGTCAGGGTGTGGAGTCACATGTTTCCTTCCCCGAAGGACATTATTGGACCACATGGCTCTTCACAACAAGAATATAAAACTGGAAATCTGAAATAAAAACAGAAATTGCTAGAGAAACTCAACAGATCTGGTAGAGGAAGGGTCACTGGACTCAAATGTTAGCTCTGTTTCTCTCTCCACACACCTGCTGAATTTCTCCAGCAATTTCTGTTCTGGTTATTTACAATGATAGTCACTGTGCAATCACTGGATTGAATTTAAAGGTCACCAAATTCCGTGTTGGGTTGGGAGCACAGATGCTCTGGATTTTCCCAAGGTCACTGGGTTTCTAATCCATTAGTGACATCACTGGACCATGGAGGTGGAGTCACCGCTGGGTTCATGCACATTGTACATTGGAGAAAGACGGAAAGAAAGATTTGCATTTAAGAAGCACCTTTCAATATCACTTCACAGCCATTGAAGTGCTGTCGCTGTTGTAGGAAAGACAGCCACCGATTTGTGCATAGCAAGCTCCCACAAACAACAATGTCATGATGACAGGATAATCAGGTTCTTCATGATGGTGAGTAAATGCCAGAGAGATTGACCATCACACCCACCTGTGGAACAGTTTCCATCCTCGGGACAGGTGGCTTGTTGGTAAAACACCTTATCAGGAGGAGCCAGCAGCTCACAGTTTGCATGGCCAGATGCCAGCGTAGACGTTTTCATACTGGCCAGGTATTTTGGTTCAGGTTAGGGTGTTCAGTGCACTGCCTGGAAATGGGGTGGAGGCAGAGTCAGTTGTGGAATTGGTTGACTATTTGGATAGAAATGATGATCAGAGGCATGGGGAAATGGGCAAGAGATGGGCACTAAAACTGGTACATGGGTGATAGGCCAAATGACCTCTTCCTGCGATTCCCAGACTCTGTGAAGTCCTGGAGTAAGGTTTGAACTCGGAACCCCCTAACTATGGGAGGGAGGGGGTTACCCTTTGAGCCAGGACTGTTAGGCTCTCGTTTGTGGCTGTGGCAATTCTTGGTCTCTGTCTTTCTTAGCGATGACTAAAAATGTCAATTTTCACAAGAAAATCAACTATGCTCCTTGTGAGACACGACAGGCCCATCTGAAGTGTGTGGAATGGCCGAAACAGATCAGCTCAAGGTTTGTACAACAAGAACACTAACAGAAATCCAATGAAAATATTCTCAATGAGCTCTCAAGCAAGGATTGGTTCGTCACCATAAATCTTTGAGATTTAAATACAAATAACCAAAATGCCTGTATAAAATATAACCACTTTCAGTCATTGTCACATGCTTTAAATATTCACAGCATAACTGGTTATAGATTAGATTAGATTACATTACAGTGTGGAAACAGGCCCTTCGGCCCAACAAGTCCACACCGCCCCGCCGAAGCGAAACCCACCCATACCCCTACATTTACCCCTTACCTAACACTACGGGCAATTTAGCATGGCCAACTCACCTGACCCTGCACATCTTTTGGACTGTGGGAGGAAACCAGAGCACCCAGAGGAAACCCATGCAGACACGGGGAGAACGTGCAAACTCCACACAGTCAGTCGCCTGAGGCGGGAAATGAACCCGGGTCTCAGGCGCTGTGAGGCAGCAGTGCTAACCACTGTGCCACCGTGCCACCCACAGTGATTGTGCCTGATACATCACTCTCATCATCATCAGACAATCTGAAGGTTAGTTACACAAACCATGTCATAATTAGAGTATTCAGGACTGGAAGCTGTGACAATCTATTGCAGACACATTTTAAATTCAAGCCCCATATTTCCTGCTTTACACCAGGGGGGTTCACAGAGGCGTCAAATTACAAAGTAATTATCAAAGTACAAAGGATGACTGCGTGGATATAAATGCTAGCAGCAGCTAGTGGGGTTGAATGGCTTGCTCCTGTGCTGGAACTTCAAGGTGACAGAAACGCAAGAGCAGCAGTGTTTACGGAGGGTGAAGGGAGCAGTTAAGGAGGGAGCTCTGAAATGTGGGCTATGCAGGTGCCTTCTGGCCAGTTCTCTCAATTCTTTGAGCCCCCTGCATTTCCTTCTTTCCTTTAACACTCTCTCCACACTCCCACTGTTCCTTCCTGCTTCACTATTTCTGCTCTCTTCTATCTCATTTTGCCAGTTCTCCTCCATTTTCGCAATCACCTTCTCCCTTATACCTTTTCCATCAGTATCCCACTCAGCCTCCAAAATCAGTCAGTATCAGATCATACAGAATCAGATCACAATCAGAATCAGATCACAATCAGAATCAGATCACAATCAGAACCGGATCACAATCAGAATCAGATCGCACAGTCAGAATCAGATCACAGTCAAAACCAGTTCAGTCAGACTCAGATCAGTCAGAATCAGATCGCACAGTCAGAATCAGATCACAGTCAGAATCAAATCACAGTCAGAATCAGATCATGCAGAATCCGATCACACAGAATCAGATCACACAGTCAGAATCAGTTCAGTCAGAATCAGATCACAGTCAGAATCAGATCGCACAGATCAGATCACAGTCAGAATCGGTTCACAGTCGGAATCAGATCACAGTCAGACTCAGATCAGTCAGAATCAGATCACAGTCAGAATCAGATCACAGTAGGAATCAGATCACAGTCAGAATCAGATCACAGTCAGAATCAGATCACAGTCGGAATCAGATCACAGTCGGAATCAAATCATAGTTGGAATCAGATCATAAAATCGGAATCAGATCATAGTCAGAATCAGATCACAGTCAGAATCAGTTCACAGTCGGAATCAGATCACAGTCAGAATTAGATCACAGTTGGAATCAGATCACAGTCAGAATTAGATCGCACAGAATCAGATCAGAATCAGATCACAGTCAGAATCAGATCATAAAGTCGGAATCAAATCACAGTCAGAATTAGATTGCACAGAATCAGATCACACAGTCAGAATCAGATCACACAGTCAGAACAGATCACAGTCAGAATCAGATCACAGTCAGAATTAGATCGCACAGAATCAGATCACAGTCTGAATCAGATTACAGTCAGAATCAGATTATACAGTTGGAATCAGATCAAAGTCAGAATTAGATCACACAGAATCAGATCACAGTCAGAATCAGATCATTATCAGAACTAGATCACAGTCAAAATCAGATCACACTCAGAATTAGAGCACACTCAGAATCATATCACAGTCAGAATAAGATCACAGTCAGAACCAGATCACAGTCGGAATCAGATCACAGTCGGAATCAAATCATAGTTGTAATCAGATCATAGTCGGAATCAGATCACCATCAGAATCAGATCACAGTCAGAATTAGATCACAGTCAGAATCAGATCACAGTCAGAATCAGATCACAGTCAGAATCAGATCGCACAGAATTAGATCACCGTCTGAAACAGATCACAGTCAGAATCAGATCACACAGATCAGATCACAGTCAGAATTAGATCACAGTCAGAATCAGATCACAGTCAGAATCAGATCACAGTCAGAATCAGATCACAGTCGGAATCAAATCATAGTTGGAATCAGATCATAGTCGGAATCAGATCACCATCAGAATCAGATCACAGTCAGAATTAGATCACAGTCAGAATTGGATCACAGTCGGAATCAGATCACAGTCAGAATCAGATCACACAGTCAGAATCAGATCGCACAGAATTAGACCACCGTCTGAAACAGATCACAGTCAGAATCAGATCACACAGATCAGATCACAGTCAGAATCGGTTCACAGTCGGAATCAGATCACAGTCAGACTCAGATCAGTCAGAATCAGATCACAGTCAGAATCATATCACAGTAGGAATCAGATCACAGTCAGAATCAGATCACAGTAGGAATCAGATCACAGTCGGAATCAGATCACAGTCAGAATCAGATCACAGTCAGAATCAGATCACAGTCGGAATCAGATCACAGTCGGAATCAAATCATAGTTGGAATCAGATCATAAAATCGGAATCAGATCACAGTCAGAATCAGATCACAGTCAGAATCAGATCACAGTCAGAATCGGATCACAGTCAGAATTAGATCGCACAGTCAGAATCAGATCACAGTCAGAATCAGATCGCACAGAATCAGATCACTGTCAGAATCCGATCACAGTCAGAATCAGATTACAGTCAGAATTAGATCACACTCAGAATCAGATCACACTCAGAATCAGATCACACTCAGAATCAGATCACACTCAGAATCAGATCACACTCAGAATCAGATCACACTCAGAATCAGATCACACTCAGAATCAGATCACACTCAGAATCAGATCACACTCAGAATCAGATCACACTCAGAATCAGATCACACTCAGAATCAGATCACACTCAGAATCAGATCACACTCAGAATCAGATCACACTCAGAATCAGATCACACTCAGAATCAGATCACACTCAGAATCAGATCACACTCAGAATCAGATCACACTCAGAATCAGATCACACTCAGAATCAGATCACACTCAGAATCAGATCACACTCAGAATCAGATCACACTCAGAATCAGATCACACTCAGAATCAGATCACACTCAGAATCAGATCACACTCAGAATCAGATCACACTCAGAATCAGATCACACTCAGAATCAGATCACACTCAGAATCAGATCACACTCAGAATCAGATCACAGTCAGAATCAGATCACACAGCCCAGCCTGATTTTCTGCAAATGTCTTTTCCTCATTTTGTTCATTTCAGTGTGACAGAGATGTGCATCCCAGGAATAGACCCTTTGGTCCAACTGTCCCATACCGACCAGATATCCTAAATTAATCTACTCCCATTTGCCAGCACTTGGCACATATCCCTCTAAAGTTTCTTATTCCTATACCTATCAAGATGACTTTTAAATGTTGTGATTGTACCAGCCTCCACCACTTCCTCCATATCCGTACCACCCCCGTGTGAAAAAATTGCCCCTTAGGTCTCTTCTAAATCTTTTCCCTCTCACCCTAAACCAATGCCCTCTAGTTCTGGACTCACCCCTACCCTGGGGAAAAGACTTTGTCTATTTATCCTATCCCTGCCCGTCATGATTTTATAAACCTCTATAAGGTCTCCCCTCAGCCTCTGACGCTCCAGGGAAAACAGCCCCAGCCTGTTCAGCCTCTCCCTGTAGCTCAAAATCTCCAACCCTAGCAACATCTTTGTAAATCTTTTCTGAACCCTTTCAAGTTTCACAACATCCTTCCTATAGGAAGGAGACCAGAATTGAATGCAATATTCCAACAGTGGCCTAACCAATGTCCTGTACAGCCACAACATGACCTTCCAACTCCTGTACACAATGCATTCTGTTCATTAGGTGCACAGAGAGAGAGAGAGGTGGAACTCAACCTTTTTTCATGAACCATAAAATAAATTGAAATTCTCTGTTTTAGTTTTAGTATAACTTATTAGGAGAATTGAAATCTGCCAACAGATGTTGTTTAATGCAGATGTCTCTTGGTTTGGGATAATAGTCGAGAGAGAATTACAACTATTCAAAATCGGCTTTGCTGATGAGCACAAGATGGTCAAAGATAAATGAAGTGTTGGCTAGGTATGCATGTCCTTCCTAGAATAACCTTCAGCCTTGGCAAGGAACTTAGTATTCAATCCTTTGAGAAGCTGCGAGGTCAGGTTTTAGCGTTGTTTTGTGTGTGTGTTTCTCCTGGCTCTCGCCAATCAGTGCAGGAATCTGTAACCCAGTGGCTGTTGTCTGGAAATACTGAGGGAGCTGTCAGAAACGCTGGGTGAATTACAAACTCACAGCATGAGCAATGCACCAAAATCTTTGGCAGAGTTTCAACAAGACACATTCCCTGAGAGTCACAGATACTCCCGGCTGTTAAACTAAGATCACATTCTGGCTTTCTCCCCGCAAAATTCCTCTTCTGGAATCAATCGAAACGTTTCTCCGTTTCCTTTACTCTGCTTTTGGCACTCAAAAGTAACAACGTCAAACAGAAATCCTTCCTCAGCAGCGAGTGCATATAGCCGCTGTGATCTGTCTCGGGCCTGATAGAATGTGTCATTGGCGATTAGTGTTGTCTGTGGATCTGAAAGTGTACACTGAGGCTTTTCCCCAGGGCAGGATTGACTGGAACGAGGAGTCATAGTTTTAAGGTATTAGGAGGAAGGTATAAAGGAGACGTCAGAGGTAGGTTCTTTACGCAGAGAGTTGTGAATGCATGGAATCCGTTGCCAGCAGTGATGGTGGTAGCAGAGTCATTAGAGACATTTGAGCGACTGCTAGACATGTACATGGATAGCAGTGAGTTGAGGGGAGTGTAAGTTAGGTTATTGTATTTTAAATTAGGAATAATCCTCGGCACAACATCATGGGCCGAAGGGCCTGTTCTGTGCTGTACATTTCTATGTTCTATGTTCTATGTTCACTGATGGTTACCAGACTGTGTAGAAGCCCAGAGTAGAAGATAGCATTAAATAGCAGAACAGGCTTTGACAGACTGAATGGCTGCTCCTGTTCCTACATTAATCTGGCCCATAGAGGCCCTCCTGAACTGTTACTAACCAGTTTGCCCCATAGAGACCTTGCTGGACCATTAGTGACTGATTGTGACTCCAGTAATAATGGCAGACTTTAGTTCAACACTCGATCAAAAGAAGGAAGCTGAGGATTTTTCTGTTGACAGTCAAAATAATCTCGAGAAATCCCAACCAGCACTGATTGGAGATGAGAATGAACAAGCAACTTTGTGGCTCTCCTGCAGTTACACTGCAGGTCGGTAAACATTGTTGAAGATTGATCAAGCGGATTTGGTTCACCTGTTATCGTGTACAGTTAAATACACCTCCAGGTAATTAATGCTGCAACTTATCAGCACAAATTCTAACTGTTCTTTTCAAGTAGCTCCAACTGTGAACCAACAACCTGTCAGATGGAGTGGTTGTCTGAGCTGTAAATATTTCCAAGATTTTATAATCACAGGCCGTTATTAGCTGTGGGTGTCACTGAGCTCAGTTATGTAGCAGATCTTTTCCCAGCTTTCACTACGGCTCTCCCTGTTCAGACCCAGGAAAGCACAAGGTTTTTAATATCCATACAGCTTCAGGTAAGACTCACAGGGGGCATTAGAACGAAATATTTCCTTCCAGCACTTCTGTTTACGAGCAATAAACATAGTGGAGATGCAAAACCAAGAGCTCTTGGAGAGCTATCCACAAATGAAGAAAATGAAGAGCCTTCACTTTCTGATTGGCCAATGGAGAATGAGAGCCATGGTTGGGCCACCAATGGCTGTGAACAGTTGAAGGGAGAAAGTCAACAATTAGCAGATCCTGCTACACCCACCCAGGTAGAGTTAACCACCCTGAAGATGGAGAGGCTTCAGAGTGTCCATTAGAGGATTATTTATGGTTTGTTCCAGTGTTTATCATTCTTTTGACTGCTAAGGGACAGACACCATCACACGTGTGAGGACTACAACAGCTGAAGGTCAGGATCGATTGCTGCCAATAATCATGTTTTTCTATACTGTGCCGAGGGGTGTGTTTGATTATCAGATGAACTACTAGTCTGTCTTAACAAGACAAGGAACTTGTCTAACACCAGGATGTGGTTTATTACATAATAACAACAGATATAAACTGTGTTGGCTGGGGAGACACAATTCCTCAGTCTGTCAGGAATTAGCAATGACATCGTCAAGTCAAGTGGTACACCCAAGTCTGTGTGGCAACATCAGAATGGGTGGAATTCAGTGTAGTCTCCAACATTAACTCTTTCATAGAATTCCTACAGCGTGGAAACAGGCCATTCGGCCCCTCTAGTCCACACCGTCCCTCTGAAGAGCATCCCCCCAGACCCAAACCCCCCTACTCTATCCCTGTGAACCTGCATTGCCCATGGCTAACCCACCAACCTACACATCCCAGACACCATGGGCAATTTCCCATGGCCAATCCACCCTAACCTGCACAATTTTGGACTGTGGGAGGATATGCAAACTCCACACAGACAGTCACCCGAGACAGGAATCGAACCTGGATCCCTGGCACTGGGAGGCAGCAGTGCTAACCACTGAGCCCTTTCAGTACCATTACCTTATACCACAGAGAGCTTATGTGGCTCACCCCATAGTAACGCTGTCTGTGACGGTGAGAATTATTGAATATCGACATTGTTACCGAACAGAGAAACCCAGGAGTCTCCATTTGATTGGTGAGCAGACAGAGAAGGTGATAAAGAAGATACAAACACTGCAGGGCAAGCACAATCTGGAGAAAGCTATTTTAAAAAGAAATGTGCCAAGGAATGAAAGATGCTGCATTGAGAACATTATTGTGCAAAGATCTTCAGATGGAGGTACACATTCTGGTAACATCCAGAAAAATCCACAGTCCCTGATACTCTCAGAGCTAGCTGACAGGTTGTCCGTGTAATTTCTACTCTCTGTAAACTGGACACCAGCGAAATCTCAGCCATTCAGGCCATCCCAACAGACTCCTCTCGTTCTATAATCTCTCCACAATTTCCATGTTCCTCTGACACTGGCCTCATAACAATCTCCATCGCTCTGCAGAGCCTCCAGCCTGCAGTACCCATCCCTCTTCCACCTTTCAGTTAGAAGAAGAGAGTATCTTAGAATCTCTACAGTGTGGGAACAGGTCCTTCGGCCCAACAAGTCCACACCGACCCTCCGAAGTGTATCCCACCCAAACTCAATCCCCCAACTAATGCACCTAACCTATACACCCCTGAACACAATGGGCAATTTGGCATGTCCAATTCACCTCAACTGCACATCTTTGGACTGTGGGAGGAAACCCACGGAGACACGGGGAAAATGTGCAAACTCCACACAGACAATCGCCTGAGGCTGGAATTGAACCTGGGTCCCTGGTGCTGTGCGGCAGCAATGCTAACCACTAAGCCACTGCATTGCCCCAAGTTAAAAGCTATCTCTTCCACTCGGCTATTGTCTATCTGCCTGAGTGTCTCCTTACATGGCTCATTGTTAAATTTGAAATGCTCCTATCCCACTGACAGCTTTTGTTTTAAAGGTGCTATATAAATTCAAGTTACAACCTGCCAAGAACATCACAATGTTAAGATTTAACAGACATTCTTTTCTTTATGGAGTCACTAGAGATTACCTCCCACAACCAGTACAAGCTCAGAGGTTTAGTATGTTAGAAACAGCAAGTCTGGCAGCTTCTGTGGACAGAAATCAGAGATAATGCTTCAGGTCCAATGACCCTTCCTCAGAACCAGGATCACTGGATCCAGAACATTAACTCTGATTTCTCTCCACTGATGCTGCCAGACTTGCTGAGCTTTTCCAGCAATTTCTGATTTCTTTTTTCGTCTAAATTCCAACATCAGCAGTTCTTTCAGTTTTTATTCATTATTTCAGATCAAAGTTGACCACAAATAACTTTGTAGTTTAACATTTGACCACTCAGTTAGGGTCACCTCAGAGTTTGAGACTGACCTGAGTGGTTTTTGAAAGTTGTATACCTGAGTGACCCAGCTGAATAGGAACATTAATCTGTTAATTTATCCCTAACTCCAATGTGGAGCCACCATTTCTTTTTCCAGTCAAATGCTTAAACAAATCTATCTTTTCTTTCTCACTCATTAAGCTGTTGGGATGTATATAACTGTGTTGACAGCTTATAGTGATTGATTCCAATTGCAAATCCCACTCAGTGTATGTCCTTGTGCTGAATCCCCTGTGGGAGAGACATGAATTTGAGGACCTTGTTTGAAAATAAGAGATTGCTCATTTAACACAGAGATGAGGCGGAATTACTTTTCTCACAGGGCACGATTCTTGGTACTCATGAATATTATAAGGACTGGAGACAGACAGACAGCATTAGGGTTAGAGATAGGGTTAGGGTTAGGGTTAGGGTTAGGGTTAGGATTAGGGTTAGGATTTGGGTTAGGATTAGGGTTAGGGTTAGGGGTAGGGTTAGGTTTAGGGTTAGGGTTAGGATTAGACTTAGGGTTAGGGTTAGGCTGACAGTTTTTGTTGTTGTTATGGTTAGGGTTAGGCTAGGGTTCAAGTTTGGGTTGGGATTAGAGTTCAGGTTAAGTTTTAGCAGACTAATCAAAGGTTCCATGGGGTTGATGTGAATGTGAAATTCGGAACACAGACGGATCTTATTGAATGGCAGAGCCAGTTTGAAGGGGTGAATGGCCTATTCCTGTTCCTAATTCACGTACTCAGCTTAACTTGATAAATACTTACCCACGGTATCGGCAAGAAATAACTGAGAAAACTGTCACAATGAATCCATACGATTCACCAAAATCTAATGACAGCCTAATACTGGGGATGCTGGTAATCTGAAATATAACAGGAAACAGCAGAGATTCTCAGCAGGTCAGGCAGCATGTTTGAAGAGAAAAACTGAGGAAACATTTCAAGTCCAGTTCAAATCCTTCAGAACTCAAAGTATTAGCTGAGCTCCTGGTGCTGCCTGACCTGTTGGGTTTCTCTGGGACTTTCTGTTTCAGATTGACCAACATCTGTCAGTGAAGCAATGTTTACTGACATACACAGAGATCCTTGTCCATCACGTCTCAGTAACGAGACCACCAACTCCGAGCACACTATGCTGGGGAATCATCATTCTGATCCCTGGCTGCTCACTGTATTTTGCTCAGTGCTATGGTCAGACATTCTATCTCCAGACTGTCTGCGTTACTCTCACCCTGATTGCCTGGTTGTCTCGGTTCACAATGTGGCCACAAATAAATGTAAACGCACACGGATCACCACCACTGCACCACAAACAACACAGTCAGTTGAATAATTCTGGGGACGGGCAACTTTTAACCATTTCACTATCTCCCAACTGTTGGCATAGACCCATTCTGTCATTAGAGAGAGAGAAAAAGATGACTCCTGGTGATTTAACCTGGGGGTCACTGTGCCTCAGGCGAGGGGAGAGGTTGGGAAGGAGAGTCCTTCAGCGTAACCTTAGCCAGTGATGGGAATCAAACCCACGCCATTGGAGTCACTGTGCATTGTAAACCTGACAAGTGAGCTAACTGACCTCCCTTATAAGCATGGCTTTGTGAGGGGCAGGTCATGTCTCACAAACCTTATTGAGTTCTTTGAGGATGTGACAAAACATGTTGATGAAGGTAGAGCAGTGGATGTGGTGTATATGCATTTTAGCAAGTTGTTTGGTAAGGTTCCCCATGGTAGGCTCATTCAGAAAGTAAGGAGGCACGGGATACAGGGATATCTGGCTGAATGGATACAGAATTGGCTGGCCCATAGAAGACAGGACAGAGGATGGTGGTAGATGGAAAGTGTTTAGCCTGGAGCTTGGAAACCAGTGGTGTTCCACAGGAATTGGTTCTGGGATTTCTGCTCTTTGTGATTTTTATAAATGACTTGGATGAGGATGTGGAAGGGTGGGTAAGTGAGTTTGCCGATGACACAAAGGTTGGTGGAGTTGTGGATAGTGTGGAGGGCTGTTGTTGGTTGCAGTGGGACATTGACAGGATGCAGAACTGGGCTGAGAAGTGACAGATGGAGTTCAACCTGGAAAAGTGTGAAGTGATTCATTTTGGAAGGTTGAATTTGAATGCAGATTACAGGGTTAAAGGCAGGATTCTTGGCAGTGCGGAGGAACAGAGGGATCTTGGGGTCAATGTCCATAGATCCCTCAAAGTTGCCACCCAGGTTGATAGGGTTGTTAAAAAGATGTACGGTGTATTGGCATTCATTAGCAGGGGGATTGAGTTTAAGAGCCACGAGGTTATGCTGCAGCTCTATAAAGCCCTGGGTAGACCACACTTGGAATATTGTGTTCAGTTCTGGTCACCTCATTATAGGAAGGATGTAGAAGCTCTAGAGAGGGTGCAGAGGAGGTTTACCAGGATACTGCGCGGACTGGAGGGTGTGTCTGATGAAGAGAGATTGAGGGCGCTAGGGCTTTTCTCATTGGAGTGAAGAAGGTTGAGAGGTGCCTTGATAGAGGTGTACAAGATGATGAGAGGCACCGATAGAGTGGATAGCCAGAGACTTTTCCCCAGGGCAGAAATGTCTATCATGAGGGGGTATAATTCTAAAGTGATTTGAAGAAGGTTTAGGGGAGATGTCAGAGATAGGTTCTTTACACAGAGAGTGGGGGTGTGTAGAATGCACTGCCAGAGGTGGCAGGAGACTCAGAGACATTAGGGACATTTAAGCGACTCTTGGAAAGGCACATGGATGATAGTACAATGAAGGGTATGTCGGCTAAGCTTGATCTTAGAGTAGAATAAAAGGCCAGCACAACATCGAGGGCTGAAGGGCCTGGGCTGTGCTGTACTGTCCTATGTTCTTTGTTCTATGTTCACATTAACAATAAGTAAAAGATTGTAAAAAGTGATAATATTGGAGTCAACCCAATGCGGACAAATGTGTCCGAACGTTGACCATTCCCAAGATGAAGCTGCTATCCATTGATAGCTCTTGGATTGGGGAATTCCAATTATTCCCCAATTGTAATTATAGGTTACTCAGGGTTTACTGAACCTTCAGGTAAATTACATCTGTTTTCCAACTTGGACCATTTACACATTCCCCTCATTTTTGTTTTTGGAAAGGTTTGCCACTGTCTACCTTGGAAACTGCGATATTCTCCAACTTCATGAAGCGTCTCACAAATCATCCTCCAATTTTCTGATCCTCATCGCTCTCTGTCTGCTCAGATATTGCAGAGAGTATCTTGCTGTCTCTCGCCTCATATCTCAGTAAGTGGATCAGAATCTCCCCATCTTTTACACATAAACACGGGCATTATCTGTGCAACATAAATCTTCAAACAAATGCTGCTCAAGAGTTTTGAAATTGCATTTCTCTGGAGGATTTCACTGAAGTGCTGGTATCTTTTATGTTCCTCTACTTTTCTGTCGCAGGATGACAGAAACTAAAGGATCCCTTTCAGGCGCCCAAGCCTGTTCAGTTAGGTCGGAGTTGATCTGAACACCACTTATCTTTCTCTTGGGAAACCTACCCACAAAAACACAATCAATCCCAGCTGTGACATCTTTTACTCACATTCCCACCTCCCCCAATCCCTTCCCCACCCTCACCCTCACCCTCCCCTTCGCCCCCTGCCAACACTCATGGTATTTGTGGGAAAGAAACATCCAGAGTCTCTCTGTCTGAGCTGTGAACAAGAGCTTCTCGTTTGCTCTGCTCTGATTGAGCTGATTTTTAAGATTCTGTTCCCCTCAATAGAAGGAGTTTAACATCTGACTATCTTCCGAAACAAATCTTTCATCCTTGTTCAACATCTCAGTGAGGATTAAAATGTTTAGATGGTTATTTGTAACCAGCATGGACACAATGGGTTCAGGGCCGTTTCTGTGCTTTCGATCTCGAGGATTCTGTCACCTCCTGAATGTGAAGGAGTAAAGACAGTGTTTATGCAGACGTGCCCTTCCTTCAATGGCTTTAGCGCCCTGTCCCTCGTTGCCCCTTGAGAAGGTGGGATGAGCTGCCTCCTTGAACCGCTGCAGTCCCTGTGGTTAGAGCATAAAATATCGACCATAAGGAGTGGAAGGAAGGCCATTCAGCCCATCGGGTCCACTCTGCTAAATCCGGTTAACCCGCAATGCCCTTATTTGACTTGATTTGAATTATTATAATCACATGCACCTAAGTACAGTGAAAAGTTTTGTTTTGTGAGCAGTCCAGGTAAATCATACAATACAAGGACACACCGATCATATGGTTTTTAGACAGAGTCAGGCACACAGGGTTACGGCAACACGGGAGGTACACAAAGCAAGATTAACTTTATTTGAAGTTAGAGAGGTCCATTCAGCAGTCTGATAGCAGGGAATAAACTGTTCCTGACCCTCTTGATGCATGTGTTCAACTTCTGTATCTTCCACCTGACAGAAGATGTTGGAAGAGATCTCGGTAAAAATCTCTTCAATAGGGTAGGGTCTTCAATAATGAAGGAAGGAATTCCAGGATTTTGAGCCAGTGACAGTAAAGGAACGGCGATATATTTCCAAGTCGGTGAGGGGTTTGAAGGGGAACTTGCAGGGGGTGGTGTTCCCATGTATCTGCTGCCCTTGTCCTTCTAGACGGAAGTGGTCGTGGGTTTGGAAGGTGCTGTCTGAGGATCTTTGGTGAGTTTCTGCACTAGATCTTGTAGATGGTACACACTGCTGCTACTGAGCGTCGGTGGTGGAGGGGGTGGGTGTTTGTGGATGTGGTGCCAACCAAGCGGGGGCTGCTTTGTCCTGGATGGTGTTGAGCTTCTTGAGTGTTGTTGGAGCTGCCCCCATCCAGGGCAAGTGGGGAGTATTTTCCCTCCTGTAAATGAGAGACAAGCTTTGAGGAGCAGTGAGCAGTGTTACTAATCACAGACTGTGGGTAATGTGAAGATTATGGAAGGCATCAGGTGGGACTATAGCCAGGAGAACCTTGGAAAACTCAACTCGGGAAGTTACAAAGGCTGAGCTGATAGTTTCAGTGGCAGATGGGATGAAGCAGCCATGTAAAATATTTATATTTAACTGAGATTAACCCGTGCCATGCAGTGATTTATAAACACAAATTAACAGCTCAATAGGAACAGTTTACTGCGATTAAGCTCCCTCTTCTGAATGACAGGTCATAAAGCTGACACTTGGCCATCCTGGTACAAATAAACTGGGCAGAGCTGACTCAGCACGGATACCCAGCAGGGGGCAGGGCTGACTCAGCACGGATACCCAGCAGGGGGCAGGACTGACTCAGCACGGATACCCAGCAGGGGCAGGGCTGACTCAGCACGGATACCCAGCAGGGGGCAGGACTGACTCAGCACGGATACCCAGCAGGGGGCAGGACTGACTCAGCACAGATACCCAGCAGGGGGCAGGGCTGACTCAGCACGGATACCAAGCAGCAGGGGGCATGGCTGACTCAGCACGGATACCCAGCAGGGGGCAAGGCTGACTCAGCACGGATACCCAGCAGCAGGGGGCAGGGCTGACTCAGTACAGATACCCAGCAGCAGGGGGCAGGGCTGACTCAGCACGGGTACCCAGCAACAGGGGGCAGGGCTGACTCAGCACAGATACCCAGCAGGTGCAGGGCTGACTCAGCACGGATACCCAGCAGGGGGCAGGGCTGACTCAGCATGGATAGCCAGCAGCAGGGGGCAGGGCTGACTCAGCACGGATACCAAGCAGGGGGCAGGGCTGACTCAGCACGGATACCAAACAGCAGGGGACAGGGCTGACTCAGCATGGATACCCAGCAGGGGGCAGGGCTGACTCAGCACGGATACCCAGCAGGGGACAGGGCTGACTCAGCACGGATACCAAGCAGGGGCAGAGCTGACTCAGCACAGATACCCAGCAGGGGCAGGGCTGACTCAGTACGCATACCCAGCAGCAGGGGGCAGGGCTGACTCAGCATGGACACCCAGCAGGGGCAGGACTGACTCAGCACGGATACCCAGCAGCATGGGGCAGAGTTGACTCAGCACGGATACCCAGCAGCATGGGGCAGAGTTGACTCAGCATTGACACCCAGCAGGGGGCAGCGCTGACTCAGCATTAACTCCATATCTCTGCTTTGGCCCATATCCCTGTACACCTTTGCTTAACTAAAACCTATCTTTCTCGGATTTAATATTAACAACTGATCCAGCATCCACTGCTGTTTGTGGCAGAGATTTCCAAACCTCTCCCACCCTTTGTGTGTCGAAGTGTTTCCTTACATCTCTCCTGAATGGGCTGGCCCTCATTCTCAGACGATGTCCCTAGTTTTAGAATCACCAACTAGTGGAAATAATTTATCTTTACCTACTCTGTCTTTTCCTGTTAATATCCACACTTTGATCAGATCACTCCTTAACCATGTAAATGCTAATGAAAATGGGCCCCATTTGTATAATCTCTCCTCATATCTTCACTCCAGAGGTCAAGGGATCATTCTTGTAAATCTATAGCGACCTCCCTCCCAGGGCCAATCTATCCTTCCTAAGGCGTAGGGCCCAGAGCTGCTCACACTGGGGTCAAGCCAGGGCTCTGTATAACTGCAGCATCACTTCTGCAACCCTATACTATCCCTATAAAACCAAGACATAGAGGCCAGTGTTCCATTAGCTGCCTTGATTATTTTTCACACTCGTTTATGACATTTTAAAGATATATGCATCTGAATACCCAAGTCTACTTGTGCACCTCAGAGAGTCATTGATAGAATCATAGAGATGTACAGCATGGAAACAGACCCTTCGGTCCAACCCGTCCATGCCAACCAGATTTCCCAATACAATCTAGTCCCACCTTCCAGCACCTGGCCCATATCCCTCCAAACCCTTCCTATTCATATACCCATCCAGATTCCTTTTAAATGTCGCAATTGTACCAGCTTCCACCACTTCCTCTGGCAGCTCATTCCACACATGTACCACTTTCTGCGTGAAAAAGTTGCCCCTTAGGTCTCTTTTATATCTTTCCCCTCTCACCCTAAACCTATGCCCTCTAGTTCTGGACTCCCCCACCCCAGGGAAAAGACTTTGCCTATTTATCCTATCCATGCCCCTCATAATTTTGTAAATCTCTATAAGGTCACCCCTCAGCCTCCGACGCTCCAGGGAAAACAGCCCCAGCCTGTTTAGCCTCTCCCTATAGCTCAAATCCTCCGACCTTGGCAACATACTTGCAAATCTTTTCTGAATCCTTTCAAGTTGCACATCTTTCTGATAGCCCTGTGTTTAATTTCATACCATCCAGAAAATACAATGATCTATTCTTTTCAGTCCAAAATAGATAATCTCACCCTTCCTTGCACTGAATTCCATGTGCCTCGGGTTTGCCCAATCCCTTAGTCCATCAATATCTCCCTGTGATCTCATGCTATCATCTACAATAATGCCTAAGTGCACCTCCATAAGCACTGCTGACCACCCCCAGCTCCCCCCAGACCCCGACAAATTCCACCACAGCAGCTCTACCAGATCTGGTACTGATGTATCCAGTGGTGTCCAGAACCTTGTATAGACCACACTTGGAATACAGTGATCCTTGGGACTCTGTTACCAACTGAACACAGAGGCAATGGAGAAGGTGAAACATGAGCTACAAGGATTGTAGAAGAACCAGAGACAAACATAGAAATTGCCGGAAAAGGAATTCTGAGGAAGGGTCACTCGTCCTGAACGTTAACCCTGATTTCTCTCCAAAGATGCAGCCAGACCTGCTGAGCTTTTCCAGCAACTTCTGTTTATATCTCTGATTTACAGTGTCCGTAGTTTTTTCAGTTTTCATTTGCAACAGAACCAACCGTTTCTAACACTCAGGATTGGCTGAACGGAATGCGCTCTTTTCTCTAGAAAAGAGAAGGTAAGGGATTAACCTGAATAATTCATTTACGGGACATGGGCACCACTGCCCTGCCCTGCCTTTACAGTTACTTAACCCCAGGGAAGTGGCACTCACATCTGAATGCCTTCATTTCTTACTCCACTGCTTATTTCCAATTTCTTTCCAGACCTGAGAATTTTAAAACTTCTACAGAGTCTCTTATAGCTTGGAGACCTCACAATCTCTGTTCGCTGTTCTCCTGGACTCAAAGCTAATCTGAAATGAAACTTATACAGGGCTGGTCTGTCCTTTAAAGGGGCAGCACTCCAAAAGCTTGTGATTTTAAATAAACCAGTTGACTATAATCTGGTGTCATGTAACTTCTGATTTTGTCCCTCCCAGTCCGACACCGGCACATCCATTTCATTTCATCAATTGACAACAAGGGTACCCTGATAGGCACTTAGCTTAAATCTTTCTTAAGACCATAAGACCATAAGACATAGAAGCGGAAGTAAGGCCATTCGGCCCATCGAGTCCACTCCGCCATTCAATCATGGCTGATGGGCATTTCAACTCCACTTACCCGCATTCTCCCCGTAGCCCTTAATTCCTTGTGACATCAAGAATTTATCAATTTCTGCCTTGAAGACATTTAGCGTCCCAGCCTCCACTGCACTCTGTGGCAATGAATTCCACAGGCCCACCACTCTCTGGCTGAAGAAATGTCTCTGCATTTCTGTTCTGAATTTACCCCCTCTAATTCTAAGGCTGTGTCCACGGGTCCTAGTTTCCTCACCTAATGGAAACAATTTCCTAGCATCCACCCTCTCCAAGCCATGGAAATCAGGTATCTGGAGTGGGAGGTGGACTCTCTGTCAGAGGTGAGAGTGTTGGCATAGCCAACCTCAAAGAGCACAAGACACCAGGTAATGAAGGGGCAGTGCTCTGAAAGCGTGTGATTTTAAATAAACCTGTTGGACTATAACCTGGTGTCATGTGACTTCTGACTTTGTCCACCCCAGCCCAAAGCTGGCACCTCCACATCTTAAACAACCTCAACGTTTCTGAATCAGCTGGGGGACGTGATGGCCCAGTGGTACTATCACACTGCACTGTTCATCCAGAGACTAGGAAAAGGTGAGGACTCGAGATCAGAGTCAAGAGTGTGTTGCTGGAAAAACACAGCAGGTCAGACAGCATCCAAGGAGCAGGAGAGTTGACATTTCAGGCATCAGCCCCACAGTTTTTGACTGTTCATCCAGAAACTCAGAGAATGTTCTGGAGACCCGGGTTCAAAACCTGCCTCGGCAGGTGGTAGAATTTGAATTCAATAAAAATCTGGACTTAAGTGTCTAGTGATGACCATGAATCCATTGTCGAATGTTATAAAAACCCATCTGGGTCACTAATATCCTTCCGGGAAGGAAACTGCCATCCTTACCTGACCTGGTCTACACGTGACTCCAGTCCCACAGCAATGGGGTTGACACTTAACTGCCCTAAGGGCAATTAGGGATGGGGTAATAAATGCTGGCCTGGCCACTGACACCCTCATCTTGTGAATTAATTTTTAAAAGTCCTCCTCACTCCCTTACTCAGCAAGTCTACATACCCTCCTTTCTTGCTGTTTCTGTTCGATGTGTTTTATGGTGTCAGTCTCAGGGATGGTTTAAGATTAGATTAGAATACTTACAGTGAGAAAACAGGCCCTTCGGCCCAGCAAGTCCACACTGGCCCTCTGAAGAGCAACCCACCCAGACCCATTCCCCTACATTTACCCCTTCACATAACACTATGGGCAATTTAGCATGGCCAATTCACCTAACCGGCACATCTTTGGACTGTGGGAGGAAACCGGAGCACCCAGAGGAAACCCACATAGACACTGGGAGACTGTGCAAACTCCACACAGACAGTTGCCTGAGGCGGGAATTGAGCCCAGGTCTCTGGCGCTGTGAGGCAGCAGTGCTAACCACTATGCCCACGGTTTAATCCATGGGATAAGTGCATTTCTCAACAATTCATCATTTCTGCTCACCTCCCCTCCCCGGTCAGATGATCAACATCTTGCAGCATCTGTACAAGACAGATACAGTGCTGTGAGACTGTTCAGGAAGGTGCTCAGGTGGTTTAAAGAATTACATCTGTTCAGGTTAAAAATGATTATGCAAAAGCTTTGGAACAATGTGAGGTTGCACAGTAGGCCAGAGCCTGGTAAAAGTGGGCAGGGATAATATGTTGGTAGAACAGGAGGCATAAATTGTCAGCTGTTGACAGGAGTTAGAACAAAGGTCTCCTGCTAATTACATATGTCTACTCAATACAGATGTAGGAATAATATTCTTGTACAATTTCTCAGTGGAATCTCTATTTTTATAGATTCATCATTTAGAGTTTAATTAAATAGATATTAATGTTCGTCCTTCAACAAGGACACATTGGTTTGAACTTAGTTGCTCGAACAGCCAAGATGTTTCTATTCTCCTTCACAGTCAGTGTGGTCACAGATTTCCGCCAACTCAACTGTATTTCGACTTAGCAGGGCTCAGAGTGAAATATTTCCACAGAGGCCGATATCCAGTCACCCTTTATTCCCATGTGACCAACCAGCTTGGAGTCAGTTCCAGAACTCAGGAGATTCTGAATCTCATGTTAATTTTTTTTTTCTTTTCTTTCTTTTTCCTCTCTCTCCCGATGTGGGGCAGCTGGTCCAGGGACAGTCCCCTTCCAGGAGGAAAGTCCTTGCACGTACAAACACACTCTCGCACTGCTCCAACTCTTAAGATAGGCAAACATCCAAGTGGCCAGTGACAAGCACTGCCGTTCACATCAAAGTGTGATGCTGTGTGAATCTCCTGGTTATTATTTTTTTTCTTTTTTGAATCTCATGTTAATATTGGCCAGCCCAGGATCCCTGATTGGCCCAGGTTAGCAATTTCAATCAAGGATCTCACAGTCAATATGATCCACCTGGTTCCACTCACTGCATCACGCTGATTGTTTTCAACCAAAGTGGAGATTGGGTTTTGGAAGATGATGTGTGTGCGTGTGTGTGTCTGTCTGTCTGTCTGTCTGTGTGTCTGTGTCTGTGTCTGTCTGTCTGTCTGTGTGTGTGTCTGTCTGTCTATCTGACTGTCTGTGTGTCTGTCTCTGTGTGTGTGTGTGTTTATGTGTATGTGTGTCTGTCTCTGTGTGTGTGTGTGTGTTTATGTGTATGTGTGTCTGTCTCTGTGTGTGTGTGTGTTTATGTGTGTGTGTGTCTCACAGCCAGCATGCCTTGCACCTGTAAGAGACCAGTCATGGATCCATCACCTTCCCATGACATGTAACCTGATGGTATAACAATATCATCCCCATCCTACTGAGACCACCTGCAGCATGACAAGCTGAGAGAAGGGCCTGCAGTTTGTAACCAAGTTATTCAGTGCCAACTTGTTTGGGTATACAGATAGCATAGGGATGGGGGACACCAGTCCTTTAGGTACCCGCTGAGTGGCGAGTTGTTCAGAGAACGTGGGCATGGTGAGATGGGGTAGAAATGTATGGGTGGGATGCCGTGGGTGTGGATTCAGAGGTTAATACGGAGAGAGAAACCCTGCAGCAAAACGACCCCCCAAATAAACTCAAAGCAAATGGCATTTAACCCAAACAACTCAAGATTCAGGGACACAACTGCGTTGCACCAGCCCTCCCAAAGGAAATTCGGATATGTAATGGCACATCTCTAGAGTAGGTGGGACTTGAATGTGGACCGCCTGGACCAAAGGAGCAGACAATATCACTGTGCCACAAGAACCACCAGGAAGCATTCAAATAGTTTTAAATCAATTAGTTTCTCATATTAGTGCACATTGGCAGTGCAGCGGGGTCATGTCATGACCATGTGTTAATTTTCTAACCAATCTGTGCAGAGGTGTTAGTATAAATCTCTCAAGCAGGTAGGATTTAAGCCTGGTTCACCTGGCTCAGAGATAGGAACATTTGGGCGGCACGGTGGCACAGTGGTTAGCACTGCTGCCTCACAGCGCCAGAGACCCGGGTTCAATTCCCGCCTCAGGTGACTGTCTGTGTGGAGTTTGCACATTCTCCCCGTGTCTGCGTGGGTTTCCTCTGGGTGCTCCGGTTTCCTCCCTCAGGCCAGGTGAATTGGCCATACTAAATTGCCCATAGTGTTAGGTGAAAGAGTGAATGTATGGGTGGGTTGCGGGCTGGTGTGGACTTGTTGGGCTGGAGGGCCTGTTTCCATACTGTAAGTAATCTAATCTAGTTGCTACTGTGCCACACATGCCCCTTGCACATTTCTGTGGTGGGATTTGACTCATAACTTCTGAACACTAGACACAGTCTTTTGCTTTCTGGTGCGGTGATATGGCCAGTAAGATTGGATGTAAATGGACCTTCGCACATTTCCTAATCAATCTGCTCAGATGTTAGATAACAGACAACACATTTCTGGAGAAGGTGGGACTTGAGCCCAGGCCTCCTGGCTGTGATGCTAAGACTGTGCCACAAGTGCCCTTTTAAGTTACATCAAATATCTCTATTACATCACAAAAATATCCAGTTCCCAAGCTTTGGGAGCAGGACTTAAACCAACATCTCTCTGAGCCAGATGTGGGAATGCCACCAAATGCTGAGTCAAGAGAACATACAGATTTTTGTAATCAGCCTCTTCAGAGTTGTTATGATGCACCACTGGAACAGAAAGGACTCAACCTCAGGACTCCGAGTTAAAAGGTAGGGATACCACCACTGCAATACAGGAGTGTCAAATTTAAAAAAGTAACATTTATTTTTTTTTTAAATCAGTTTTGTCATACGGTGGCTCAGTGGTTAGCACTGCTGCCTCACAGCACCACATCCCGGTTTGATTCCAGCCTCAGGCAGTGGAGTTCACACATTCTCCCTGTGTCTGTGTGAGTTTCCTCCAGGTGCTCTGGTTCCCTTCCATAATCCAAAGATGGACAGGTCAGGTGAATTGACCATCCTAAATTGCCCATAGTATTCAGGGGTGTGTAGGTTGGATGCATTACTGAGAGATTACTTAGAGTAATGGGAATGGGTTTCGGTGGGATATTCTTCGGAGGATTGGTGTGGACTTGTTGGGCTGAAGGGCCTGTTTCCAAACTCTAGCAATTCTATGATTCTATGATTCTGCCCCGGGCTTCAGCCTGCTTCCCCATTTAAAAGTAACATATGGTTTCTCCAGATTGAAAGCCAAAATCAACAGCCAATCTCCTCAGCCTCACTCTGAAAGGTGACTGATCTCCTCTGCAAAAGTATTGTGAAAAGGTGGGGGAAGGGGAATTGGGTTGAAAACCTTTCCAAGTTCATAAAAGTCCCTTCATTCATGTTGAATTTTAATTTGATATTTCCGTCTCCAACACCAACCAACCTTTGGGCATTTTGAATTCCAATTTCTAAAGAGCTCAGAGCTGGAGAGTGGTGCTGGGATGGGGAGCGAGGAGTGAGGGAGAATTTGCAGACGATGGTGAGAGATGTGGAGGATGAGACTTGCTGGGAGACACTGGCAGAGATGGAGTGAGGGTGAGGGAGTGGTCACAGGGAAGATGGTGGCATTTAGACTGGCAAAGTGGAGATGCCCATTAACCTTCTTCCTAGAGTATTGGGCATCCCTCCTGAAGGCTGAGCCTGCTGGGGATTCGTCAGCTGATGATTCCGACCAATCACTCCACACCAAAAATGTGTCCATCCTTGAGAGGATGAATAGTTTGTCACTGTTTGAACAGAGACTGCAGGAGAAGAGTATTGAGTGAATGTGAGGGGTCAGCAAAATGCTAGTGCCTCATGCAACATCCCTACCTTCAGTGACTTCGCGATGCTACCCAAACATGAGGTCCTCTGATGGAAGCTCAAAGTTTTTAACGAAGGAGCAATCCTCATGTTGGAAGGGCAAATGAAGCAGAGAGCCTTGTGCGATGGAAGAATTGGAGTTTCAGGTCTTAGACTTTAAACACCTTTGGATTGTGGGAGAAACCCACACAGGCAGTCGCCCAAGGCTGGAATGGAACCCAGGTCCCTGAGGCTGGTAGATAGCAGTGCTCCCAACTGAGCTATCATGCCATCCCAATCTAAAGGTTGCCCTGGTAATGCTAAACAACTGTTCAATTGGAGCATTCAAAAGAGCAATGGATGATAATTTGGATAGTAATGGTGAGCAGGAATATGGGGAAAGGGCAGAAGATTGGCTCTTGGATAGAACCAGTATAGAACTCTGCACTGTTGTTCTGTGTAATGTTGCAGAAACAATTTACACATTATTTTTGCAAACCACTCAACAAATGACCACTGACCAGATGCTCGCAGATTTTTTTTTAGTCATTTCTAGGTGAGGGTGTCACTGGCTAGGCCAGCATTTATTACCCCACCTCTAATTACCCAGGGGGCAGTTAAGAGTCAATCCCATTGCTGTGGGTCAGGAGTCACACGTAGGCCAGACCAGGTAAGGATGGCACTTTCCTTCCCTGAAGGGCTTTAGTGACCCCGATGGCATTTTCCAACATTCAACAATGGACTCATGGTCATCAGGAAACTCTTCATTCAAGATTTTTTAAACTTAAATTCTAATTTCACCATCTGCTGTGGCAGTGTTTGAATTGAACATCACTGGGTCTCTGGAGTAACATTCCAATGATAATACCACTAGGCCATCCCTTCCCCCTTCACTTCTCCCCCTCCCCCTCCCCTTCTCC